>NC_051156.1:192448732-192476877 GCF_013339745.2 Dermacentor silvarum | reverse complement strand
TTCTTTTGCCTGGAAGACATACTGTACACTACACTGAAAAGGTGTTGCATGTACAATCGCCAACCAGTGTAAGTGTCGGCTATTTTGCTAGCTTTCAGGAGGCTGTTGTCTTGACTAGTTGGCGACTGGTAGATGACAGCAGCCTCCTAAACATGTGCGAAGTAGGTGCCAATTAGCATTCAAAGAAAGGAATAGATAATGCATTCCTGATAATGTTGTACGAGAAAAGAGGTAAGTGCGGCTCTGCAAAGGCACAGCTTCAGTGTGACAGCATTGTTACACCACCCCAATTTTATTTGCCACCGATCACATAGCCAATTCAGAAATGGTGCAGGCTTGAGCATATACCTAAACACCAGTATATCAAACACATCGCATACTTCAAATTGAGCAAACATATTGCGATTCCTTAAAAAATAAAAGACAGCAGACGAGTGCAAGCTTGAGTAACAGCGACTATTTCACGGCTGCTTCAAGCATATCCAGTAAGAACTTCAGTTGCTTGTAATTAAACCATTAAAATGTTGCACGCCTATGACTTGCCTGTTTGAAAACCTCCACACAATAACATTGCCAAGCACTTGTAAAGAATTTTTTTACAAAAACAGTGAGTCATCCACACACAAGGTGGGAACATAAGCCGTAATTTTCCACCCAGTTTCACTAACTTTGACTTTGGTGACATTTATAGTTACGCAATGGGTTAAAGGTTAAGCTCGTGCAGTTTATAAATCAATAATGATCTAGAGTGCTTGCATATGCAATTTATTGCTTACACCGAAATGAGCCCACACACTAAAACCCACACATGGCGCGCGGCGACGGTTTCATCGCCGTTGCACTTTATACGGAATATCACGGCGACGAAGACGGCGGCAAAAATGCGCTTGGAGTGCCCATATAATTTCTATCGCAATAAAAGAAAAAGAACCGCGGCGTAAGTTTCTCTCTCTCAAATGGCAAGGTCGCCGTTACGTCGTCGCGCCGTAACACGCGTGTTCGAGTCGATGTCTCAACGCTGCGGCTGCGACGCAGAGGGAAGCAACGACGGAGGCCCAGTCCGGCCAACGAAACTGCTCACAACCGGCCAACGCTCGCTTCAACGGCAGGAAAAGAAAGAGCGAGGGTTAAGCTGGCGCCGGGCCGGCGGCGGGCGCGCACGGAGACAGTCGAAGGTGGGGGAGCTACGAGGGAGTTGAGAGGGAGAGTGAGGGGAGCCACCGAAGCGACGGGGTCACCTCTGCTGAAGCCAAATTCGCTTCCCTGACGCCCTCCTCCCTCACCTTCGACGTGTCCGCGCGCGCCCGGCGACGCCGTGCTGGCGCCGCCCGCTCCCTACAGCATCGTTTTCTGCGAGCGTTGGCCGTCGCGGGCATCTCGTGGCCCCTACTCGCCATCTGCTTGCGCGCCGTGATATATAACGACTCTATTCGTTCGTCGTGCTGTGGTGCACGAATACTTTAGAAATAAGTCCTTCCTTTAATTCGAACAAACTTTCGGGCTCCTTCGAGCTCGAATTATCGAGATACGACTGTATATGTGTCACGCTGAAAATTTAATTCGTACGACTTTAATATGAAATAACAGTTACCTGGGTTCTTGGAGTTCAGAGAGTTTCGTGGTGGCCCTTTGGGCGGCGGCGTTTTCGTCTGCCCCTTTCGGCACCTGTAGAGGGTACATGATCGGTGTCTTCACCCTCACGCGCCTTCTCTCTTGCACGTAGGTATGTGCCTGCATAGTAAGTTACAAAAAAACTCTTTATTGTTATGCTGATAAACTCGGAGTATCTATGTTTATAATGTAACAGCAGTGCCTATTACAACTGTATATTGGCATTGTTCTTTTTTTTAACGGAATTTTGTTATTGCACAGACTTGCGAAAAGAAAACGCCAGTGCGACCTCAAAATTTATTTGTTGCATGACTGAAGCCAAAAAATGTTAGGTATCCTAAAAAAAGACGCTCTGAATAGCTACACTGTCGGATTATGTTACAAAAAACAAGGCAACAGTGCACTACATACAGGGTGTTTCATTTAACTTTAGCCAAACTTTAAAAATATGCAAGTGCCACGTACCAGGACAGAACCAAGGTAATGTTGGAGATATTCAGATTTTTTTGCGTTCCGCCTAGTTAGATAATTAGTTCTAATTAATTAATTAACTTCTCAATTACTATAGTTAGATGAAAAGTGTCAATGAGAAGATTGTAAAGCAACATGAGAAACCCCTGATACCGCTTTCTGTTTCTCAATATGAGGCTTATGAGCTACATAAAGTGTTTTTCCAAGTGTGAAAGATGCCTGCCAATATCACGCAAACTGCCTCGAGCGGCCAGTCGTTCGGCAGTTTTGCGTGTATTCGCGGGCATCTTTCACGCTCGGAAAAATACAAGAGTGATCTCGCACAAGAGCGTTGACGGAAGAATGCTGTGGCTACGTGAAGATCGTAGCACGTCTCATCATTCTGCGCCAAACGGGAATGTCATCGTCATCCTAACGATCAATGGTCAACGAAACGTCACAGAGGTAATTTTAGACAGCTTTGGCAAACCTGAATACGCACACAATAAAAGAAACGTACGCAGACGTAAACATGCCTCTTAAACAATATTAGAGATTCCAGTTAAAATCAAGGCGCTTTCATTGCAAAACTTTATTACCGCCTAAAACTTCCACCTAAAACTCCCGCCTGAAAACCGTAAATAATTAAACACGACAGGTGTCAAAGTGGCAGTGACTACTTACGTGAGCAAAGAAGATGTGGAAGGCAGTCTGGCGCTCCGCAGTTCATGAACGAATACGCGTCAGGAACTTAACGGCTGGTCCTGACAAAAATAACGGTGAATGTAACGGCGGGTTCAAAAGTTACGCAATCTGGAAGGAAGCTGCGCGGAGAGCGCAGTCCGCTCAGCTGCTCAGACTGCGTCGGCGGAAGCGATGACGCCGATGAGCCATCGCGCCACTCCTCGCTTTGTCAGGTAGCCGCTATGATACGTCGCGGCGCTCCATCCTCTTGCGACACACACTGCTGCAATGCAGAAAAATACTCAATGTGGCTTCGTACTCGGTACCTGGAGCACAGAAATGCTACCTAGTTTAACCATGAAAATACAAAATGCGGCTGCTGCCATAATGCTAGCGCCACCTTACAAAGATAATTTGAAATAACAAAAGTCGAACTTTTTAATGCCTCATTCTTGGCACTTTGCGGTAGGTAGGTAGGTTCCTAACTCGCTTTATAATACAAAAAAGTGATGTGCAACCTATAATGGAATCGAACCTCTGCCGTGGGGTACAGCAGCCGGTTCTCTAGCAACTAGACTACGGTGTTTTTTTTCTTCCTTTAGGTCAAAATAAGTCAGGTTAACCAAACAGACAAAACGAAAACTGCGACAAACAATATAAAAACATTTTACAGTTTGAATCGTCAGTCCAACTTGGCTGACATTGTCATTTAAAATTCTCTGAGCGTTGTCAAGGGATCTACCCTCGACAGCCACTCGGGAACACAGCAATCATGCGTTCTAAATTTTCCTTCAAATAAAAATGGCAATATTCGCCAGGAGGGACAGATCGCGTTGAAGTGTATCGAGGACGATTCAACAATGTCCTCGCGTCGATGACAAAATCAACGTCGAAAGTGGTGCTTAGTTTCCGGAGAAGTTCAGAAACTGCGACAAGCGGAATTCGGTGACTTGTAACCCATGATGCAAGCCATCCTTGAAATTCCACACATTTACGTGGACAAAGACTTGCCTGATTTTCTGCAGATGATGATGCATAGTCCGAAGAACCTCCATTTTCGATGCCCGCGCTCATCGGAGGGTCGTTTTGTGGAATAAAATATTCTCTAGAAATGTCTTGCGTATGTGCTTCTACATTTTCTCCTTTCAAGGCTAGGTCACTTTCGTGAAAACTGTCCTTGGATTGAGCATCCTCATGTGGCGAGGATACTTCACTAGAAGCTTGGTTACTACTTTCATTAACCTACCATGATACTTATTGGACTGTACTCTTGGCAACAGGACTGGCAGATATCAGTTCGTCATTAACTCTACGCCTCTTCTGACGGTCTGAAAGGTCAGCGTAACTTTTCTTCTTTATTGTGGACTTTATTATGAGCATAAAGAGCAAGCGGCTGCCCCTTCAGTGCTCACTCACCACAATGCAAACACCCGCGCCTGGGTTGATTGCACTCTCTTCTAACAGGGCGAAGCAAAAACAAAAACCAACGTCCGTTTTTCCCGCCAAAAAGCAGAACAAAGAAAACAACAACAAAAAAATCAATAATCGCTAGAACAAGCGATTTTAAGCGTCTTCTAAAATCCGCCTTATAGCAAGATTTTTCCATCCCAATTGAATCCTTCTCGATGTTGACTTCTTCAATCTAGATTTTTGACGGTCAAAGCGAAATATCCATGAATAAGAATGATTATATCTCTTTTGTGCTAGCTGGGATGCTGCTTTCGTCTCTTTCGATAATTTTGCCAGCGCCGACGACAGTGCTGAGTTCTGTAGGCCACTGACCGATGACGACATTGACAGCAACGTGACGACTCAATGCAGCGCTCTTCGCCGCTTGGTGGCTGAGTCACAATTCAAGATCCATTACGGATTGCTTCAAGCAACAAAAGGGAGTTGAATTCGTTAATTTTAGTTCATTTCGAATTGGTTCGTTCATTCATGGTAAAGACAAGCCGGCTCGACCAAACGACACAGAACAACAAATTAAAGGTAAAGTCGGAACGTGCTCACTCATAGTTCATATAACGCCGGAATTCACACACTTACGTCACAACATTAAGGAAACAAGTAAATTTTTTTATTAATTATAATTAGCCAATGTATAAATTATTAATTTTACTGTTACGATATCTTTGTTGCCGAGTTGATTTGGAACCATCCCTTTCAGTCGATTGCGAAGCGCACGTCTGGATTCAATCGTGTTGCGTAAGTATATATCTATCTTGATTATCTTTGTTTCGAAACATGTGTTCGTGGCGTATCTGCGAATGGTTCAATGAACTGCGCAGCGCAATTGCGTATACACCGCGAATTGTTCAGTTGTGAAGGCAATGCAGAATTTCTTTAATCAAACGCAATCGACAACATCAAGGAATTAATTAATCAAGGTATGTCCCACAAGTATATGCGCGCCCTCTCTATATCTGTGCGCTCGCTGTAGGGATTCCGTGGCTATGCCGCTCCGATGGCTGGTGCCGAGCGTCCGACTCCCGACCGCAGCCGGGGGCTGCATTTGGATGTGGTCTGCATTTGGATGTGGTCTGAACGCAGAAACTTTCGAGCGGACATTAGAAAAAAAAAAAATGCATTCAGACCACATCCAAATGCAGCCCCCGGCTGCGGTCGGGAGTCGGACCCTCGGCACCAGCCATCGGAGCGGCATAGCCACGGAATCACTACAGCGAGTGCACAGATAAAGAGTGCGAGTGCACACTGTAGAGCAGCTGCTCATTTGCTCCTAATGCTTCACTTGTGCTTTTAATAGTCAACGCTTCATAACGTAATATACAATAGCAGAAACTTGCTAACTTTAAAAATACTGGAATGTGAACATCGTTTCATATTATGGCTATATATTCATTTACAAGTATGGCCTTTTGGGCTAGTTGGTTAGATACATCAGAGGTGGTCATAGCGCTAGAAGACGCGGACAAGAACGAGAGAACAAGACGAGCGCTCGTCTTGTTCTCTCGTTCTTGTCCGTGTCTTCTAGTGGTATGACCACCTCTGATATATTCATTATTCGAAAAATATTTGATTCACTTCTGGCGCCATTCAATTCGTATTCCATTCGGTCTCAAAAATCACTATTTGCACACTCTTAAAAAAGAAACATAGGAACCATCTTACCGCACGCGCGTGAATTTTCTACAAAGAAAACGTTATAACGCTCATAGCCGAGCTTCCTCTATAGTCGCTTGGCAACTATTGTTCCGTTTTTTTTTTTTTTTTTTCAGACGTCGCGATTAAGTTGTGCGAAGTAGTAATTGATAAGGGGACTCCGAGATCGAACTACACACGAATTCGTCTATTGCATGAACTTTCACCGTGATGTGGCTGGAGGAATCGAAACCACGACATCGTGTTCAGCAGATCAGCGAACGCCATATCGGCAGTGAGCCACTTCGATATTATACGATTGAGACTACGGAAATAAGGAGCCCTGTGGATAAAACAAATAACAAATTGTATACTTGCTACAGGAAAAAAAAAAAAGACAAAAAGAAAGAGCATGTGCATCTGGCAGTGCCTTTCACACGAATGGATATATGGTGGTGTGGCGCAATATTGTGAACACGCACCAATTCTGCAGTGTATACGCTCTTCCGGTTATACAGTGTTTGGCAAAATGGCTATTCATAACTTCAGAACACTTCGATTTCTGTGTACTTTGTTCATTTCTTTTATTATACCCAACACACTTCTGACGGTATATATGCGCTCCTTGAAATTTGCACTATTCATAACTTCAGAACACTTCAATTTCTGTGTACTTTGTTCATTTCTTTTATTATACCCAACACACTTCTGACGGTATATATATATGCGCTCCTTGAAATTTGCACTTGAAGCCTGCAAATGCAACGTATAGCAAAAGGTTGGACCGTTTAACATGTCCCCTTCTGTTACAAAACGACTATGGATGTCGAGCTCTCAAGACCCTCTCTGAAAGGAGTTTCAAAGAAGTCTTGCTTCCTGAATCCCCGGCGCGTCAATTCCCGAGCTCTTGCTTCAGACAATCGAGAGACCCGCTTCAACGTCATTTTTGAACGTTTCGAGTTCGAACAATAAGAGGATGACACTTAAATTCACGAACGAACCAGCGTGTGCATGTCGTCTCCTTAGCCGGCAGTGTCCCGCGAAGGTTTCTCCACAACTTCGAGATTCCGCGCACCGGAGATCACCTTCCCTTGACACGCTATAAGCGCGTACTCTGACCACGGAGGATGAACGCGTACGACGACGCCGGGATTGAGCTCTTCGCGCACGGCCCATTCCCACGGCACTTGCAGACACAGCGGCGCACCAGCGTTAGGCGCTCCGTACTCTTCGCAGGCGCAGTAGGCGATGCCGTAGACGTTCTCGACCGAAAGTACTCTGGCTGAAAGCGTCGTCGTTCTGAAGAATTCGGCGTCTTCCTCGCAGAATTTCCGACGGCGCGCCAACTTGGAGCGCTCCTTCTGCCTGGCGAACAGAAGAAGAGCTTCGAGTCCGTTTTTGATGGCGCCTCGCTTCTTATTCCCGCCGGAGCCTTCGATGACGACATCGTTGAACCTCGCTTCGTGTACGACTTCGAGGACAGAAGACTGACCGACGCTCCGAAACCCTGTCGGCAGCGCTGTTGCGGTACGAGGCGATCGCAGCAAAGGCGTGTGAATTGAGCTGCTCGATTCGCTCTCGCTCGTTTCGTCGACTATCGTCGCTCCGTCGGTCGCATTCTTGTTCTGACAGCCGTCTTCGGCGGAATCTTCGCTACTGCTTTCTTCAATTACGCACTGATTGCGATTCGTATCGAGCGCCCTCCGCCTTCTGCGGGCAGCCGTACTAGCGGGGATTTGAGAGCCGTCACGCACGTAAGGAGATAACCAGGCGTTAACTTCGAGGTCCCCGTTCTGGCCGCCTGTCGTCTGTCGCGCGTTAGCTGGTACGGAATCTGGAACGTAAGAGTCGCGAACGTCGGTCCAGGGTTTTTCTTCCGGCGACGCCGATTCATTGGTCGAGTGTTTCGGCCTTGCTACTGACGACAGCGCCGAAGCGGCGAAACCTCGTGGGCCTTGTTTCGTCTTCTCCGAGAAACGTACGTTTACGGACGGAGACGGACGAACGACTCCCGATTCCACGTCCCCGGATAACCGCTCCAATGATGGACTGGAACACTCGTCGAATACGTAGTTGTCGGCGAAGGTGTCGTCGTGGTCCAACAAACTCCAGCCCAGCAGGGATTGATCAGGCAGTTTGTCGTTTCGAAACATAATTAAACTAACATAAGTAGAGGAGAGTTAATAGAGAGTGGGTTGCGCTTTCCTGTTAGCAAAGGGTCCCAAGTGTACAGCGCTTGTTCTTCGGAAACGTGTGCACGCAAACAGACGACGTAACTGACCTCTCTAAACTTGGCGCGTTCCATATATTCAAGATAATTCAACGGGGACGCAGTTTCGTATTGCTAACTCACCTTTTAGGGTTGATGCATTTATAGATGGCGATGTTCTAGAATGAATTATAACATGAAAGTATGTCTAAGAATGCGTTGAATCCCACTGATTATCATAAAAATATCCCAGTGTGCGTCTTATACGTGGAGCAGAGCACGGCACATTTTGTCGTCTGCAAACGTTTCGCACACCGGTGCTCGTTTTTCTTTTTTTTCTGCGTAAACAGATACCTAAGTAATTACGCTGCGTTGATCATTTTTCGGAACCCTAAATTTGTTTATCTAATCGGACTGAACGTAATTCTGGGTATTTTATTTATTTTTATTTTTTCTCAACCAACCCGCCAATGGTACGGTGGTGGGGAGGGGGTATTCTCTGCCTACCTAGTGGACTTATCCATTTCGTCTGCTGTTAAAGTGCTGATTGGCTGGGGGCGCCTCTCTCCTTATGGCGCGTACCCCAGCCCAGTCAAACAGAATTTCAGCAGCAGAATAAATTCCAGCGCACATGGGAGAAGTATCGGACAGACATCGCAACCGAAACGAGACAACACACGCCAAGGCGCGCGAGCTCACGAACCGCGCCGGCGACCGCCGTCCATGGGACAGCACTAAAGACTGCTTGTCGAGCTACAACGAAATTACCAAAGCCCACTGCCTGGTCCGCCGAACCTTCCATCCACCCCAGCGACAAGCTGGACAGGGCGCAGGCGGTGGCCTTCAGACAGCTGAAGACGCTAGCGTACCCTAACCCGGCACAATACCACAGACTCTATATACCCCGGTACATACCCTACAAATATATGCAAGGTCTGCCACACTGGAATAGCCACTTTGACTCACATGCTCTGGGACTGTAACGAAAACCCGCATGGTGCTAACTCCGGAACCCTTCCTCCGCGGTGGGCCGCTGCCTTGCGCAGCCCCAGCCTCGGCGATCAACTCTGGGCCGTCCAGCAGGCCCTCGAGGTGGCGGCGAGGCAACACCTCGACGTCCCCACGTGGGAGACCTAAGGCCCCGTCGGCAAAAGCTCTGCAGGACCTCAATAAAGTTGTTACCAACCAATAAATTGGCATGTCCAGTAGGTGGACACTTGCAGAACACCCCCCCCCCAAAAAAAAAAAAAAAAAGAAAGAAAGAAAGAAAGAAAGAAAGAAAGAAAGAAAGAAAAAGGTACGTAATGTAACATGAATGCGTCAGAACCTAACGCACGCACGTACGCACGCACGCAGGCGCGCCTTTGCGTACAACCGCATTAGCGACTGCATTTCTTCACGCCCTCCCATCCACATTGTCAATACCTCATAACTTTCTCTATTTTCTCCTTTCCTTGGGGGCAGAGCAGTGGCATGCCAGGCTGCAATTCTAGAGGAGTCTACCTCGGACTGACTTTTTCTGCCGTCTCAGAAATACATTCTCTCGCTGTCTGTCTACTATATGTTGTACAGAGGTCAACGCGCACTACTCTAGAACGCGCGAACCACGTTCTCAAGACTGCACTGGAGAATCTGAAGATGACATGCGGCACAAAATTGGCTGTATGTGAGGTTGCGTGATTATATTTACAGTTTCCATTGATTTCTCTCGAGCCAATGGGGCACCGACGGGGGGGGGTTCGGGTGTTGTAACCCCCCTCACCCCTCCCCACTCGTCCAGCACCACCAGTCCAACGTGTACCTTCAGCACTCTGTTCACATTGTCATTACAATTCAGGCGGTGGCTTTAGGTCGAATTTTCCTGATTGACAAAAACACTCCATCACTGTCTTGTATTGATGCATTCACTCATAAATTACTTTGAGTAAAACGCTGAAGAAATAAACATCGTCATCATCCTTGGTGTCATTATTATAATTATTAGGCATTTTATTTGCTGTTGGATTCCTCTGGCTAAAGCAAATAAATTGCATATTATCCAAAGTGCTTGCAAGTGCTAATATTATGCATATTATGCAAAGTGCCAAGTACAGCTACGGGAGAGGGGGGGGGGGGGCGTAACCGGATTACGGGAGTCGTAAGAGCCACGCTTTGAACATTTTAACAATAAAAAGTTGTGTATTGCAATGTTCTTTGACTAGTGTGATAATTCACACACACGCAAAAAATTATCCCGGCGGTGTAAGAGGACTGATGGACGAACACCGTAGCTTTCATACTAGCATATATTGTACGTTTTTTTTTTTTTTTTTTTTTACTGTTTGGGTAACGTTAGCTGGAACACCCTGTATAATTGCTGTATATGTATGCATGCTCTCTGAAAAAGTCGCGAGTTGTAGCTGCTCTATGCTGTTGCTGCAGTAAGCGCAACTCTGTTCCAACAATCAATCAATCAATCAATCAATCAATCAATCAATCAATCAATCAATCAATCAGTTATTAAGCGTGCCCAGGAACAACCATGAGGTTGAAGTGCTGGCGGACACATACATTAGAAAAAAAAATAAAGAACGGCAGGGGAATATAAGTATTAAAAACAGTGAATAAAAAGAGTAATCTCGAAAAGAAGAGTGTACACACAAAAAGGCGCAAGGCGAATACAAAAGAAGAAAGGGGGAGAAGGGTAATTGAACATTACATTAAACATATGACACAACAACACAAAGCTCGGAGAACAATGGCAGCGAGTTATGAAAAAGCACTGCGTTCTTTAGTCCCAAATAACCAGTACCGAAAAAAGAAAAAAAAAAAAAAAAGAAACAAGAGACACACACGATGTGTGCTTCCCGTGAAAAAGGAAAATAGGTGGCTTACGTGACGATTCGTAGCTAATGTAAGACTATTTCGCGGCTAAGCATCTTCGTCAGTCCTTAAAATAAGGGTACAGACTGCGCCCATCAAAACGAAAAAAGCCTATGCGACGCGCGCTCGCAAACCATACGCTACTCAGACAGCATCGGTGCAGTGCTTACTTAGTTCGTGAGCGAACGTAGGTACGTGAGCGAGGATCAGAGAATACTTTCTTATTTAAATGAAAAACACGGTGCGGTAGTCTAAACATTCTTGACACTTACTTCGCAAATGCAGGAGTTATCCGTTGCCTTCCAGTGATCGCGCTTTACTTGGGCTTCCCATCTCTTCCGTCGCTCTGGGTCCCGGGGGAAGCGAAAACAACGCAGTCCTTTACGCGTCGATCCGGCACACTTGGGAACACAACAGCCCGTCATGTCGACACGATGCACTTGATAGCTTGTCAGTCATGCGGCTGAACACTGTCTAGCAAGTAGAAGCGTCCGCGAAGCATTCGCGCGCACTGTGCCTCGAACTCAGCACCGGCACCAAGCAATCGCAACGGCTCGCTGTGACACAATATGGCGTCGCAGCGAGAAAGCGGCGGCGCGGGGGCGGTCAAAGGTTGGCACTAGAGCATTGTCTAGTACTCTAGTTGGCACCACCCTGAACGGCGGCGCTGGCATCGAGGCACCCTACAAGGGAATGATCCCCCGGTGCTTCGCCCACTCATCATCATTCACTTCGTGGATATGCGGTGTATTTTTCAACGCGTAGGGTCTCTTCGACACCATTTCTAACGCGTTGATTTTTAAATGCGAAGCATTTCTTGGCGAACATTTGCTACTTTGACAGTATCTATCTAGCCGCCTACGTCTTTGTGCTCTCATGGTCGTTTCGATAACTTGGTATGTACCAAAATTGGCATACTATGACAAGAGTGTATGACGAACATGAATGATATGTCATGACATGAATGTCACGACATACGTGTCATGTAGGTCATGAAACAGCCGCCTACGTCTAGGTGCTCTCATGGTCATTTCGTTAACTTGGTAGGTACCAAAATTGGCATAGTATGACAGGAGTGTATGGCGAACATAAGGGATAGGTCATCATGACATGCGTGCCATGTAGGTCATGACAATGAGTCAGCGAAAAAAGATTAACACTAAAAAACACTGGAATACGTTCGGACGAGGGCACTAAGTGAAGAAAACACTAAGGGATTCTGGTAGAAGTCGTAGTCATTAGCATGACTCAGCAAAAATGACAATGACTCTGCGAAAAATGACTAACACTCAAAAACCCCTGGAATGGGTTCTGCAATATGTACTAAGTGAAGGAAACAGTGAAGGATTATGGTAGAAGCCATAGTCATGACCATGACTGGGCAAAAATGACTATGGTTCAGCGAAAAAAGATAAACACTCAAAAGCCACTGAAATGGGTTCTGACGTGGGTACTAAGTAAACACTAAAGGATGGTGGTAGAAGTCATAGTCATGACCATGAGTGAGCAAAAATGACAATGACTTCGCGAAAAAAATAATAACACTCCAAAACCAACAGAATGCTTCGGATGTGGTACTAAGTGAAGGAAAAGCTAAAGGTTGATGGTCGAAGTCATAGTCATGAGCATGACTAAAGCTTTCGCGTTAAGATCTCTCATGTGTAGCTAAAGGGACTCCTGAGGACTCATGACATGAATGTCATGACATGCGTGTTATGTTGGTCATGAAAGAGCCGCCTACTTTTTGGTGCTCTCATGGTCGTTTCGTTAAAATGGTAGGCACACTGCTTCGCATAACAACGATTCCCACAGAGCGTAAGATCTGCCGGATTTTTCATTTCTTTCTGTCTCTCTATCTGTGTTTCTGTTTCTTTATATCGCTCTCTTTATATATATATATATATATATATATATATATATATATCTTGCTCTCGCCCATAGCAAGTTCTGTTACAATCGTTGGTACAACGCAATCATATGGTTCCCATAAATGCACGTCGTATAAGCGTCGGTGTATAGCCTAGTGGTTATGACGCTTGCCTTCGGACCGTGGGTACTGGGACTCGAATCCCGCCTTACCTAGAAAATTTATTTTATTTATTTACTACTCTCTCTCTCTCTCTCTGTCTCACTTTGTTTCTCTCTCTGCACCTCCTCATCTTGGTTTTGGCCGGGCGGTTGAATCGAGTGACGACAGACTAAGTTTGTCGCGTTTAGGTAGCCCAAGAAAGACTGTCGGACTTTAAAATTCCGCTTCCTGCTGCCAGTAGATTTCAGTTTTCTCAGCCTTCAGACTATATACAAAGTTTCATTCAAGTATACGATGTACTACTCCGGCTGAAAACGTTTCAGCAATGTGCTGTAGCGTCAATGGAGCCAAATGTATGGTCGCAGCACATCGTACTTGCCACCTTGCAGAACCTTGAAAGCTTCTCAAAGTAACTTAAATGAATTTGAAAACTGCGCTTTGATTCAAATTTTGTAAGAAAACTATTCCAATAAATTTTCTTGAAGAACTTCAATCCCGACTCATTCCTTTTATTCCAAACCGTGCTCATTAGCTATACAACCTATAGAAAACTAGTTATTTGTCTAGAATTACACACACGAAAACGGAAAGGTTATACGACGCCTAGGCACGCCTATACTAGGGTGCCTACATGCAACGCCATTTTATAGGGTGCCTACATGCAACGGCGTTGCATGTAGGCACCCTAGTCAGGAAGCCTAGCCCATACTCGTCAGGAACGCGCCGGTGGTGGTGGTGAAAACTAAGATTGCTGCGGAGAGACCCCGGGTGATCGGAGGCTCTTGCATTGCGGTGGGGGGGCCCTCAGTCCAGGGTTCCGCTTGCGGCTGCCGCTCTGCGGGCCCGGTCACTCAGCTGCAGTTCTTCCCATCGCTCCGCCGTGAGGTGTTGTACGGGGGGCACGGAAGTGATGGCCTGACATGCCCACGCGATATAAGGTGACTTTTGCTGAGCACCATGGGCAGCGAGGAGGGTATGCCGCAGGATGTATTTTGCTGAGGATGTGCAAATTGGGATACGTGCCGGTTTGGATTTGTCTCCAACTGACCGATTCTTCTTTGTTTAGTGTTCGAGGTGGTGGGGAATAGGTTCTCCTAAGTCCTCTATAGTGGTTTAGAATGGCCGAGTAGTCGCACGGGACGGGAACGGGCTCCTCAGGGGAGCAGTTGGAGGGTGCTCGGCTCGCGTACCCTCGAGCTACCCTATCCGCCGCCTGGTTTCCCTCCAGCCCCATATGACCCGGGGTCCATATTATCCGATGCGGAATTGGGTGGGTGCGTTTACTGAGATGCTCGCCAGTGTCTTTCGCACTCGGGATGATACCGAGGGCAGGCTGGCTGATGCGCCCTTGTAGGTATAGTTGCGGCAAGCCGCTTGGGAGTCCGTCAGAATTGTGAGCGATCGTCTCTGTCTGTAGCCGTGGGCAATAGCGAGCGCAATGGCTGTTTCTTCGGCTTCGGTGATGTTGACGAACGCGCCGGTACTCGCTTACAATACGTTTTTTCCCTACCATTTCCCTCCACGGTCTTTCTGTCCACGATCCCCTTTCCTATGCAGAGTGGAATGTAGACGACTACGTACTGTGTGTTTCACTTAACTTGCGCCAAACATTAAAAATATGCAAATGCTACGTAGCTGGACCGAACCAAAGTGATGTTGTTTGCCGTTGCTTGGAGATACTCATATTTTTTTTTCATTCGGCCTGATTAGATAATTAGTCTTAATTAAATAATCAACTTCTCAAATATTATAATTAGATGAAAAATGTCAATGAAAAACAATTGTAGAGCATCATTAATAACTCTCCATACAGCTTTCTGTTGTCTAATACGTGCTACATAAAAGTGTTTTCCCGCGGGCGAAAGAAGCCCGCAAATATGCACTCAAAATTATCGCGCGACTCGATGGCCGCTCGAGGTACTTTGCGTGAATTCGCGGGCTTCTTTCGCGGGCGCCTTTCGTCATAGCTTGTGAACAGTGTACAGCATAAATATAAATATTGCATGACGTCTAAGTTGTAACCTTCGTGGTGGATAAACATAAACCTCGCATATGATTAGACGTTGCATATAGTATATAGGATGGAAGTAAACAAAATTTTTATACGCATCACCGTTAGTCGTACAGCATTCAGTAAACCACCTCGGAAGAGCTTCGTTTCACATACATTGAGACATCTGCATTGGATCCACATATTTCGTTTTTCTTTTCTTTAATTCTAAATTACAGGGCACGAGAGACCACGTTGTCCCCTTCCTCCTCACTAGGAGAGCCGAGGTGGCCGCGAAATTTAGCGCGAGCGTCGTCGTCTTCGGAACTTGGGTCGCGAGGTCTCTTTTGCAAACTTATAAAGTTATAGAAGACGGTTCTGGGGCCTCTGCTCAAAGTTTTTAATCACAACAAAACACAACACCACAATGCGATAACACCGGAGCGCCCAGTCGCCGTGCGATATGTGACTCCATGGAAGGCTGACGTCTTTCCCAAAGCTTCCGCGTATAATATCTCCATTCTTGTTCCCATGTTCGTGTAGTAACAGATACCCCCCGTATTGCGTTAGGCTTCCTGACCTAAAAAGTATTCGTTTGCCTAACCCCCCAATCCATCAAAACCTCGGCTCCAGCTTGGTTATAGCCCCGGGCATCAAATCACGTGGCACAGATAGGCGCAACGCGCGTCCCCCTTGTTTCGTACCGAAGAGAGACTGTGGAGAGCAAGAGGCGCTATAAAGCGCGAAACTTTCTTTGACAACAGCCGCGCCCGCAAACCAGGCCCGTTGCAGACGGTGCTATCTCGGTCCCAACAAAACAGTGAGATCTCTAGCTCCCAGTCGAAGATATTGCCTCTTTGGAAAAAAAGAGAGAGAGATACTGGGCTGCAGCATGGCTGTGCTTTCAAAGTTTCTACTCGGCTACTGGGTGCCTCGGCGGCGACCCTTTGACAAGCCGACGCGCCCCAAGGCAAAGCGAAGGCCGAGAACGATTGCGGCGCCGTCTCGCGGTAGAGTTTTATGGTCGTCCTGCGGCCCACGCCGCCCTCGCCATGGTCGCGTGCCGGTTTGGAGTGTCGTCTACTTTCTTCTCTGCAGTGCATACGAAGTTACATTGTGCACACGACAAGTACAGGGCAGATGCACGCCTCCCCCCCTCCCTTCCGTTCTTTTCACACACGGAGTAATTGAGCCAGCAGTGGCTTCGGAGCGAACGTATTGCCCGAAGCAATACTGCATCTTAGTCGGGGGAGAATAAACAGTTTGAGGGGACGGAGAAACGGACCGAGAAACGAGTATGTTGGCGTCAGTGCGGGTGGTTTCTTTGTGCAGATTTGTGCGGAAGAAAAACGGATGCCGGGGGGCGTTCGGCGCGTGCCAGGCTCGTGTCACGTGGTAGCCCGATGCACAAAGGAGGCCGCTGGCACAGTTTTTTTTTTTTTTTGTCACTATTTTGTTTTTCTGGCACGGCGCGCTTTCTTTCAGTTAAAAACTTGCACCCGAGTGCGCCCGGAGAAGCCGTGCTGGTATATGTAGAGCTGGCAGTTTACGGCAGGGCGACTGCCACGGTTGTGCTGCGGACCTCTACGTGCTATAGCTTCGGCCACGCATGCAGGCTATAGGCCAGAATGTCTTGCCTCAGCCACGCAGGCTGACACTTCGGATCGCGATCGAGCCCGATCTGGATCGAATTTCGTTCTTTCCGCCCGCTACCGGGACAAAAAAATGGCTGTCCCCTAGAACCGCTGCAAATTCTAGTCTCTATACTAATCTATGACTTACGCATCTCTCCCTCATTCTTTTCTGCAATCCATTTTGACCCTCCTGCCTGAGAATATGCAGCAGCCAATCAAACGCCTCACAGACAGCCGAGAGCCATGTGAGCTCCGAATTGTGGCGCAGTTTCCGCGCACTATCACACTTCGGCAAGAATTACCCATATTTAGTTATTCGAGAAAAGCAGCGAAGGTCTGTCATGAGAGCGAACGTGACATTTCAGCAATCTCACTTGACATCTCCTTTGTAGTAGGTACGCTGTAAACGTGTGCTCTCTGCACTTACGGTATGTGTAGTGGTGTCGGCGGCCCTGACAAACCGGGCGGCCAGCAAGTGTTGAGAAATGCGTCCTCAACGAATTACGGGGCTCAGTTGGACCACACAGAAAATAGACGACGCGTGATACGTCACGGGAGCCCTAACGGACAACCCTTTAACAGCCTGCAGGTCACTGCTTCTGATAATTGGACTGTTTCACGGAAGAGGCTATATAGCGCACATTTTATTATCTGGGCACTATTTCACATTATCTGGCCTTTTGACGTTTCTTCATTTTATCACTCCAATGTTGAAAAAAGTAGCCACCGCCACTTGTAAGGTTCCAAATCTCCTTCTTTTACTTTGACTTTAACAACTACAACAACTATACAAATAAGCTACAACAACCACAACTACGAAAGGTTTTCATTGTGCTCGTGCGCCCTTTGGCGTGAAAACCGTAATGACGTCAGTGCGAGACATCTGCAGGGTGCCATGAGGGGACGTCGAGGGCTTGCCTCGCCGCCGCCTCACGGGCGTGCTGGGTCGCCCAAACATGAGGAAATGTGGCTACTTTTTCCAAGCCCGTGGAGACGCTGCCTTCAGCATCTAACCGTGCTATGCATTAGAAAAAAGAAAGAAGAAAAGAAAACAGAAGAAGCGGAGGGAGGTCTGGATCGCAGCATAAACAAAACCACTCGGCCACGGCCCGGAAAACGATTGTAACATATATTTTCGGGTCTTAAGAGTTTAAGCTTAATGAAAACGCAATTGCTTCGCGCACCTCCTGGAAAAGTCAGACACAGAGGTATTTTTGTGATGATTATGCCACCGTCGACACGTTTGTTAGGCCAGCATGTTAAGCTGAATGCCGTCGACCGGTGTACAAGAGCTCTCTTGGTATATGCCGACATTCCGTTATACGTTTGCGATATTGTGCGTACGTGCATGTTTTACTTGAAATGCCTAAAAAGAAGTCCACGAAATATACTCGAATAACGTAACTGCAGATGGACTACCTGACGAACCAAACATACCTGAGGCATCTGCAAACAAACATTTGCTTCGCTATAACCGTCACCGAGTTGGATACCACATTTTCGATTTCGAGTAGAATATTCCATTGAAATAAAACGTGGCCAACCAAATTTTATATTTACTTCGTTATATTCGACTCAAATTTTCTTTTAGTGACCTTCTGGAAATGAAAGAGTAATGACAACCAGTGCTGTTCTCCTATAGACCCAATCGGCGTGTGTAACGAGGCTAATTGAACGGTTATTTTGACGGCGGTTATTTCCCCAATACATGAGGCCATATCGAAGCGTAGAAACACGCAAGTGGAGTTTTATGACGATTCCCTTCAAGTTTCCAATAAGAACATGTGCCTATATAAGCGTCGTAATTGGCCTAACTAGTCTAATTTGTGGATAGATCGCTTCTTACTTTCTTCAATTGCAGTGACGTGATTCAACTGCAATAATGACGTGATTCGAATAAATTTAGCGGGTTTTCAAAATAAGAAAAAAAAATAAAAAAGAACTGCTGGAAGTGAGACAAACGAAAACATGCGCGGTGTATGAAATCTCTTACTTGGTGACTGGCCCTCGCATGGACAAAATCAGTCCGTCTTTCCTTTGCCTTTTCTCTCCATTTTTTCTCGGCACCGCGCAACAACCGTGAGGTGGGACGGCTTGCCATGCCAGCGGCCTTTCAACTACCCTCCTAAATTCTTTCCCGATTTATTATAAATCATAAATCTCTATGAGATAGAGACATACGACGCCGAATTATCGATACACAACCAGCTTTAGCTTTTCTTTGAGATGCTATAATTTACTTACATTATAGTTATCTTCGTTTCTGTAGCTAATTCAAGCACGATTATCTACTGGCGTGTGTATTTTGCTTTTATAGTCTCATGTTTACCTCGTAGTATTGCAAAACTGAGCCTAATCGCCAGCTCTTCTTCTTCTTCTTCTTCTTATTATTATTATTATTATTATTATTATTATTATTATTATTATTATTTTCATTTCTTCTTTGAAGATGAAGTGTTTGTCTGTGATGTGGTCTTCGAAAGCGCCAGTGAATGCTAGAAGAATGATTTATCCAGTCTCTATCTCGGACTATGCAGAAAGTGACTTTTACCTCTCATTTTTTTTTCCTTTTTATTGCACTCGATTTTTGTTTAATCACGAGTGAGCCCCGAGATGGATATAGCGAAGTCTCAATATACCGAATCCGAACTACACCTAACTCGAGTGAATATAGCCGCAAGGATCCGCTTCATCTACCATCATCGTTCATAACCTCGCTATCTACCCGAACTCGCGATAGTTAATCCGAGCGAATGCAGAAGTAAGGATTCGCTTTACCCGACATCATAGTTCATCCATGCAGCTATTTAACGCTGTGAAGAAGAAAACGGCGACACCTGTTGCCAATATTTCCAATCCGTATCATTTCCGATATTTCCAATCGATCAATCTTCCAATTACTAGGTCATCGCGCGCATGGCGCCGGTCGGCAACGCCAGTTCAGTAAGAAAAAAAAAAGAAAGACAAACACAAAGCAACAGAAAAAAAAAAACACGGACTGCGGGATAAATGAGGAAGCCAGGAACCGAGCAATGACACCTCGTGGGGGACGACGCCGGAGTGAGGCTCGTCGTTAGTGCACCTTTCTTGCCCGCCGGCGTCCTTTGAACTACGCCGCCGCGGCCCCCGACACTTCGGAGCCGCCACGCTCCGAGGTTCTCCCGACAGTGCCGACGCTTAGGCCTACGGGTCACTCGGGAAGCTAATAGGGAACGCTCTCCCCGGACCTCTCTTCCACTCTAGCGCGACGGCGGTGGCCTCTCCAAGGCAAGTAGGCACGGGCGCTTTCTCTCTTCGAGGGAGAGAGAGAGTGTGCGTACTTGGGGAGCGTCGTAGAATGGGCGGTGTCTTTCTGTACCGTTCGTGTTGGGCGCGTGGCTTGAGATAGTCGTGGCGCAGGGAGAAGAAAGGCGACGGAATCGGTATGACATCTCGTCCCCCCCCCCCCCCCCCCCCTCCTACCCTGTGTCATTTGCGAAGCGAAGAGAGCAGAGTGGTGGGAGGAGGAGGTAGGGAGTAAGAGGTTGGATGAACGAAGGTTTCTGGCGAGGGGAAAATGGTTTCGCGTCTCTGGCGAGACGTGCGGTTCGTGAAACGGCCGGGAAAGCGACAGTCACGAGCCGTCGTCGGCAGAGCGCAGCAGCCGCTCCCGCACGTTCTTCGCAATATCGCAAGCTCATGCTGGATCTGGATTCGGCGTGCCGGACTTCGCGGGGGATAACTGGCCATCTGGGAACTTCCGTAGGTGAGCAGCCGAACGTTATTCTTCATTATTAATTTTTTTTCAGCGAAGCTTTCTGTGCCTCCTCCGTCCCATTTTCCGGTGCTGGTTGCTTTTGAATGATTGGCCGATCCCTGGTGTAGTGCAAACCAGTACCGAAAATAGTGCTAAGCGAAGGGGCAGCGCCGCTGATGTAGGCAAGCGTGGACGTGAGCTCCAACTCAAACACGCCGTCGTCATTTAATCGCCTTCGTTTAGTTGCGATAATTCCTTCGCTGTCAAGCCGTGGTCATCGTTCCACCGTCTTCACATATGCCGTTGTCGCCGCGTTGCCGTATCGGCGTGTATCATCACGTCATCACTCAGTCATTCCATCGTCGACATTTCATTGAGACATCGTCATATACATTGGTCGTCACTCAATCGCGGTCATTCCAATCTCGTTATCCGCACATTTCTGTTTCTTTCTCAGAACGTGCCCCGTAAATTCGTCCCCAGCTAAACGGATATTTTTTTACACCGAGCAGAAGCGTGTAGCAGGGCTGGTTTGTGCACGTGTTTACGAAAATGCGAGCGATCGACGGCCGCAATGAGACAACGTACGAGCGCTAAAAAAATAAATTCTGCTCAAGTGTGTGGCTGGTTGTAGAATTGTAGAATGTAACCTCGGCTTTTTTTTTTTTTTCATATTATTTTTACGGCGATGGCTGTTAGAGGGAAGGTCGCAAAAGAGAAACACGAAGTTGTATCCGTTAGTTACTTACGTTTCTGCAACAGCAAAATCGCAACTCTTGCCCAAGAGGAGGCTAAGCCATGGAGGAAAGACGGGATAATGGAAGGTGGGTGCGCGGCGACGCCACACCGAAGTTTCCGCACTAGCTAGTCTGTGACATCAGGAATTTTTACAGCGCCTACCGGGCCCTAAGTGATTGCTTGTTCGCTACGTTGCAAAATTATAATAATTTCATATAGGATGGAATCAGCTAGCGCCAGACAGGGGTAATTGGAGATCGCAGGGAGAGACCTTCGTTCTGCAGTATATAGACTATTCATGTAGGCTGATTATATGATGATGAATTATAACAATTATAATCATTATCATCATCATCAACCTACATTTATGTCCACTGCGGGACGACCTCTCCAATTGCCCCTGGCCTTGCGTCACCTCGCTCCATTCTTTGTCAGCGAATTTCCTGTTTCTTCAGCCATCTCTGCCGTCGACCTCAAAAGTAGAGCAATGATTCAAGTTAGCAAGTTCCCAAAAGTTCATTTTTTTGTCACAATCGCTTAAATCCGAGGAGAAAAAAAAAAAACACTGAAATAACTCGTGGACATGCCGGCGCTCAGCTTTCGGGCACAAAGTTTGAAATGAACGTAGAGATTATTCGGCCTTCCTTTCCTCAAATAATACCAAAACCTTTCCCGCCAAATGACTTAAAATGCAGCTTTAAACGAATCATCTACCCGTATAAACTGGATTGCCTTCGTGTTGTTTCCAGCCGTCGCCAGAAAGAATAAAAGTTTTATTAGTCCTTCCTACGTAGGATTGGGACCCGTCGTAGTCGCGTCGTCTTCCGGTTATGAAACTACCGCAGTATAGTTAAGTACTTAAGCATCTTGTTTGACCACTACAGCTCGACTTCGTTTTTTTTTTAAATGCGATAGCATCAACAGATCAACACTGGGCCGTCGGCGTTGTACGCGGCTTTGTAACGTGTGCCTTTCCGGAGGCAGTGCAAAAAAAAAAAAAAAAAAAAAAAACAGTGTGAAACGTTGAAATGCTTTTCTGTGACAACCGCTGCACCGATTTGAATGAAACTTAATTTTTGCGTTTGAGACAGAAAGTTAAATTCTGGCAAAAATTTCTGACAAGAACACAATTTTGATTTAGGACCTAGTATACTTTCTACGAAAATTGCCGAAAATCGGTCGGCTCGAAAATTAACTGAATCGCGAAGTTTATAAATCCGTAACTATCCACCAAAAACAGGCATCGTAGTTCTGCTATAGCTGCTTCCCCGAGAGCACCTAAACCGGATAAATTTCCACGTATGAGTTGCAGCTCACGTTAAATTTTTGCAGTGGCTTAGTATGGTTTAGCAAAAAATCCCACTCACAAATCAGTGGTGTACTTGAGAGTGGTGTATATAATGCATCGCTTTTGTTCGCTTCATGTATCTCAGTAAGCACAGTTCACAGAATTGTGATATCTTTATTTATTACTGAGTTATCAAGTTGAAAATTTTACACCTTTTCTTTTTTAAAATTTTGCAATACTCTGCAATTATCGTAAAAAAAGAAAGAAAACCATTGGCGCCCGTTCCTGGGTTGAACGTCGGCGTCCCTCGGCGTAACCGCGCGAACGCGCTCGTGCCACTGCTCGCGTGTTCGTCGTCTCCTTCCACAGCTGGCTCCGATGCCGCTCATCATGCCAGCGTTCTCATACTGCCCCTCAAACTGGGAAGGCGCTGAGTGGTCTGTAACTCTACGTACATACGTGCCTCTCTGAAATTCTTTGCCTCAACATATCATGAAATGAAAGCACGTATGGAGCTGCGCTCAAATTCTCCATTAGGGAGTATCGTAACCGTCGGGCATTTTAACGCGATAGCGTTAAGGGTCCCGCGTCGCAGAATATTTGGTGTCGGCGCCGGCATCGGCGTCGGTGGCGGAGAAATTCACCCCGACCATACAGACCTTCCACGTGGCGCAAGGCGTTATTGAACAAAAATTTAATTTCACAAAGTAAAATCCGGCAGCAAAATCGTAAAGTACGAGTTAACTACAACAAACAGACATGATAGCGTCGGATTATAATTTGAATGTACGAGAAAAGATTATTCTGTTACGAGTAAACTCAAACACAAACCCCTTTTCCAGCATTTCTATCATAACAACAGCGGCGCGCTCGGGTAGGTTATTTGCGAAAGCTCCGTCCAGATGGCGCTCGCCTCCACGGCAGCGTAACACGGTAGCGGCGCGCAGAGGCGAAGGTGAAAAAAAAAAAGAAAAGAAAGAAAGCTGCACCTGCCAGGAAGCCTGACAAGCATTCAGGGATCCTTGAATGCTAAAGCGTCCTCCAAATTTTGGACACGCGTGCGCCTCGGGGCAACAACAAGCAATTAATAAAATAATAAAAAAAGGTTCTAGAGCCTTCACATTTTGACATTATATATTGCCCATGTAAAAATGTATCTCAGCAATACATTTGTGTTTAAAAATGAAGCCGACTTTAAGGGGATCGGTGTAAGCTTGGTCTTTGTAAGCTGGCTTTCCCACGTTGTGGGTTGCAATGAAGCCTACTTACAAAGAAAAATGCGATGCGAACGGGGCCCGATAACGCTTTCGCGTTCCACTCTTAAAGGCGAAGCTTAAGCGTCCTCCAATTTTTTAAACGGATTCTTTTGACTTTCCTAATTTTCCTATACTTGGACTGTCCCCGCGCTGTTTACTTGTCCATTATCGGTGCCCTCTCCAGAATGTAGTTACGGAACACTTTGAATGAAACGAATGTTACGAATAGTAACGAATGGCTCATAGGTACCTCTAGGGCACGCTGACCTCTTGATGCAATAGCGCATTATATTGAACAATTCCTTCGTTCACTTAATTTTTTTTTCATTTAGCCATTCGGTAGGTGCCACTGTCCGGGTGTGTGTCCGTTCTTGGCCAACCCTCCCGACTGGCTTTGTGCCCCTGTGACAGAAGGGTATAGAAGCCCGAAATGTATTTCTATGTGTGTCATATACCTCTCTCTGGGCGTGAACCTCTTATGACCATATTTCCGTCGACAAGTCTATTGTCTTCCTTGCGCATTTTTCACCCCAGAGTGGCCGACATCTCGTATCGTATCGATCGCAAACACGTGCAGTCGTGTGCAAAGCATGCGCACTTTCGACGTTTTCACAGCTCGGACAAGTCTTGCCTCGCGATAAGCGATCCACAGTGTCACGGCGAATGTATGATACAGCGTCTCTCCAGTTTCGCTTCCACCACTCGTTAGGCTGTGTGTTCTGGCGCTGCCGTCGACTCTGGAAAGCTTCAGCGCGGGGTGCCTATAGCATACTCACTTAACTATAGATAGTTTTCAAGTGGCGTCACGGAGGCAGCTCTCACCGCTCTAGTATACCTAAACATGGCGGCTACGATGACCTCAGTGCAGCGTATTATCACACGCTCACTGTCTTGCTTTTTTGAAGGCGAGTGTTTTTTCACCGGTTTGTCATCGCTATCGCTTTGACGGTCGACGCGCCTGCCGTGCTTTCATGCGTTTCTTGCTTCCGCCGCTTCTCGACCTGCTATAGTACCCAAAGATGACGTCCGCGATGACGTATGTGCCAACTATCTATGCAGCTGCGATGAAGGCCGAGGGCAAGCTGAACGAGCAGCCCATCTCGCTGATGTTTCCCGGACAGCCGTCGTCGATGCTGACGCCGCCTTGCGGCGGCATCCACCAGGCGACGTCGGCCAGCTTCCAGCCGTGGTTGGAAGCCCCGCCCCTGCAGCCCGTGGTCCGCCAGGCGCAGGTGCCGTGCGCGGCGCTCGCGGGCGTCCAGGTGACGCTGGAGAACAGCGACCTCTGGACTAAGTTCTACGCCATCGGCAACGAGATGATCATCACCAGGCCCGGCAGGTGAGCCTCTCGAAAGAACGTCCGCGAACGAGCCCTATTACCCAGAGGAGGTCTTCGATCGCGCGAGTAGCAGTTGTGCGCCCACAACTCGTGCGGCTTTCAGCACACTGACTAACTGACTAACTAAATGGCTGACTACTGAGCACGAGGTCGCGGGATCGAATCCCGGCCGCAGCGGCCGCATTTTGATGGAGGCGAAATGAAAGAACGCCCGTGTGCTTGCGTTGTAGTGCACGTTAAAGAACCCCAGGTGGTCAAAATTAATCCGGAGCCCTCCACTACGGCGTGCCTCATAATCAGAACTGGTTTTGGCACGTAAAACCCCAGAAAGAAGAAGAAATGACTGACTGACTAATCTATTGATTGATTGAAAGCAGACCTGTACACGTGAAGAAAAAGGGTGCCCAATTAAAATTAAAGTTAGTTCATTCACAATGCAATTGATTACATTGAGCAATTACTACCCCGATGAAGTAACTGTGGACTAACTAAAGAGCAACTGATTACTTGTATGTTACTTTCCTGCCAACTTAACGTTGCGAAAATAGAGTGAATAGAACGAGCTGACGTGGCTCTTTCAGTGTATCCTCCGCGGCCCTTCACATGTACGTAGTACGTTGTTTCTTTTCACTAGCAATTGCTTTTCACGTTTTTCGTCGTTCACCTTCTCTCGTTTTCTTATGAAGACACCAGGCAGGGACACTGAAAACTCGATCGATGTGCACGCTGGAGTGAAGGGCGATGCTCTAACGTGCAAACACCTTGCGCACAAGACTGTGATTACTCAATGTCGCGATGTTTGCGTCTAGGTACTCTGTGAGCCGATACGCTTCAATATTACTGGAGCTCGGAGGAGGCGCTCGCTGTATATAGGGCCAATGAAAAACTGAAAAAAAAAGAAAGAAAAAGATCTTTGGTAGGTGATTTCTTTGCATCAACGTCGGAAAAGTGCCCATTCCTATCGAGCCATATATCAGCGGAAGATCAATTCATCGGCCAGCATCTGGTTGAGCGTTAAAATAAGAAAACAAATACTAAACGCCTGTGTATGCTTGTCTGAACATACGCATACTCGTGCCTGTGCTTGACACTATCGCGTGCGTTGTGCTGCAGTCCCCGCCATCTTGTTGAAGGGCTCAAAGCTGCGCCGCTTGTTACAGCTTGTCTCGTCAATAAAGTAAGTGGTTACCGAAAAAAAATTATTACAGTGAGCGTTACCAAGTAAAAATAAGTGATCGATCGATTACAAAAGTAACAAAAAACGTAATTAATTGCATGTAATTTGTTTCGTTAGGACAAAGACAACTCCCCTATTTATCGAATCGTTACCACCGAGCAATACATTCTCCGTTCGGCCACTCTTGTGGCGTTCCGCTTTCTGAGATCAAAGTCGCGGTTTCGATTGAAATGCAGGTTCGAGTAAAATAACAAGGAATAAGTATAGCAGAGAGGATTGAGTAAATGAAATCTATTTACATATTTAGAGCAGAGAGAATAGGTAAAAAAAAATAATAATGCATGCAAGTAGGTGTCATGGACAGCTATTCTACAGAAACAGCGCGGATATCAACTCCTTACCGACCGACCTTATTCAGGTTTTTACTGACCGACTTACATTTACGTCACAGGCTTCGTCACAGCATACCGCCACTAACAATACGTGTATCACCGAACGAGAAGTTAAGCATAAAACAAGAAAACGGTTCGGGTATTCGTTTCCCATTGACAATGAAACTATAGAACTCTTTCAAAACGCCGCACCTGATTACAAGCACTGCGCGCTGGCGTCGCGCGTGCTCTATACGTTACACGCCTGCTCTCTTCAAATCAAGCACAAACGCGAACAGCGTCTCGGTAACGCGCTTAAAAAATGCAACAACGGGACCCGGACACCTCGCACACGCGAACCGTGAAAAAACGGACCCGCAAACCCGGTCGTCAACGCAGGCACGTGCGGATCGGCTCGTTCGACGCTCGGCGTCAGTTCCCGAAAAGCGCGAGGCGGCGAGACACCGCCACTTTTACGGCTTTAGCAATAGAGAGTTTTAGCATTGCTGTATTACGGTACGGTAAGTGCGGTATACGGTACGGTATTACCGTTCCGTACAAACGTACCGCGATGACCGAAGACGTTTTAGCTGCGTGTGTGCTCGATGCGTACGGTAACTTGGTAATGATGATAGTGGCTAACATTAGGGCTTTGCCAATATAGAAGGACTATGTGCTGAGCCCTAAATATTAATTTTGTCGAATACTAGAAAGCTTTTACTTGTCCATACACATTATTCTTCACGGAAGTACCAGTTACGCCAAACGTGGACACCAGTTACGAAGCCGGTGGCGACATCTTGTGACGCTTTGTCCAGCAACACGTGAAACTTTTTCTTTTTGCGTAGGTGTTTTTGTCGGCGCAATATATATAAATATAGGACTGTTTGGTGTAAATTACATCGCTGGCAACACTTTACACCAACAGATAAGTCGAATATAGTTAATTACTGCAATAAAAACTCGTAGCTCCCTCTAAGTGAAGTATGCGTCACTAGATGGCGCCACCAACCCGAAGTTTTTTTTTTCTCTTGCCATGCTTTATGTTTTGTTTCTGTACTTGGTTTTCGTATATTTTAATCAGTTTTTTTTTTCGTATTCGGCGTGAGTATATTACTCGCCTGTTACGAAGGTGGTACGGTAACAAGTTCTGTTCAGCTTAGCTCAAGTTTATGCTTTCGGTTAGAAGGGCTGCTGTCATACGTGCCGTTACTTCGCCGCGTCGCTGAAGGTGAATTAAAGTTAACTCGTCCCTTGGTCCTACCTTGGTGAAAAACGCACGCGAGACGCGGACATGCACGGCATGGGCTCTGGCCGACGCCACTTGCTCGCTATGTTTAGGCTTGGTCCGGCACGGCTCGCAAAACATGGTGCGCACGTTACCGTTTGCGGTAGAGACTCCTTACCGTCAAGTGCGCCGTACGGAAAGTCTTTCCGTAAGGTAAAGTGCGCGCATGCGCAGTGCTCGCCCGGTACGGTATTGCCGCACTTACCGTACGGTAACTTGGCACTGCTAAAACTCTCTAATATCACCTCCTGCGCCTTCTTGGGTCTTTTGTGCAAAGTTGAATGTCCCCCCCGGCGAAGGTCCTTTCTGTCCCCGCGCATATCGGCGACGCCCGGACAACGGCAAAAAGCCATACAAGAGGGGGGGGGGGGGGGGGGGGGGGGG
>NC_051156.1:192426253-192448632 GCF_013339745.2 Dermacentor silvarum | reverse complement strand
TGACAAGGATCGAGGTGGGGGAGGTGGATAGTGGTGCGGGTGGGGGATGTTGTTTAGGTTCGGTGGGGGTGGTATCATCAATGTCAACAGCACTGGTGGTGGTACTTGTTTGGCCGACAATGTAGGAGTGATCTTCAGTAGTGGCATCTGCTGTCTTCTCAGAAGCATCGTTTGAGCCACCTGTCAGGTCAATTTCGTCGACAGTGCTACTTGTGCGCTCTCCTGCGTCCACCGTGTCAGCAGTCGCGTGGTTGCCAACAACTGTCGCTGGTTCAGGCGAACTCGCACTTTCGGGTGAACATGGGTCAGGCAGAGGCGATGCGGCAGGAGAGGGAAGCTCTGACTCCACTTCGATTTCGCAACCTTGAGTTTGAATCTCCACTACCTCTTCGTCATCGAAGACCACATTTGCATCGCATCGCTCGTCGATGTAACAGAAAGAGCTCGGCCTGCCTTCCGAAAACACGCGAACTTTCTCGCGCGCATAGGCTGCGTCAAAGAAAGTCTCACCGCGATTTTCTGAATCAAACCGACCCCTTGCAAAATTAAAGTTTATTCTGCCACCTCTTTCGATGCCCTCTGGAAACACTAAGTCGAGGGACATCGGCTTCATGTCCAAATCGACGTCAACGCAGACAGTGACCATGTTGGCAGCGTGTTTCCACTATAATTCTGCAGATATCTGATCAGCTAATATTATTACATGTCACTTGCTAGGGTCCCACGGAAGCTCGATACGTTTCGAGGGACGCAAAGGCTCGTCTGCTACATCTTTCAGCGGCGACAATGCTAGATGATAAACGAGGTTACAGTGGTTGCAGTTGTGCGCGCCGCAAGCTTTAGCCTAACGAAGCGGGAAGCCCGTGCAGTAATCAACCTTTAGTGGGGTTCGTCGGTAGCGCTCGTTCTGTATACTAGGTTGGTAGGGCTGGATTTACCGTGGTGCCACTACGACCGATGCGCACGGAAAGCCGCGCGGAGTAGACCAGCAGCTGAGAGTAGTCGTAGTGCTTGTAGTCGGACGACGCACATACCACCATCACGGAAAGGACATAGGCGTTCCAACCAAAATAAGCAGTAGATGGCAGCCCTAGCACATACGACCTCTGTAAGCGTTCTGGCTGCTACAAAGAAAAGAAAAAAATCGAAGGTAATGCACCATCTCACTAAATATATTCCACTAAAATTGTATGCTTACATGTTTTAGTGTAGTTCTGGGATATATAGCTTTGCAGTTTTGGTGAAACAAGATACGCTGGATAGGCCAACGTTACTAGACGGGCGTCATTGCAACTTGTCTTCAAGTCAGTCCCATCGGCGTCGCGAACGCTAGTAGTGAGCGTAGCGCCTCTATGCGTATCTAATAGACGTCATAATGTCTTTTTTTTTCCTCCTATGCAGCGAACTGAACAGGACCTGGCGCAGCTGGCGTCAACTGACGCCAATGTGACGTACTCACATTAACTTTGTCATCTACACAAAAATTTGAATGCACCTGCGGCGCCCGTGGTGCTGTTTTTTCTGTGGTTGCAGTTTCTTCCCGGTGTTTGACACCCGCCTCTTCTCCCTTCCTTACGTTTTACAATGTTTGTTTACGCCCTTCTTACCGTCACGTAGCGGAGGCATGTGTCAACGTACGGCAGTTGTTCGTGACAGGCTGATTTGACGCTAGCTAAGAGAAATGGTGTCGCTAGTTTTATGGGTGACGAAGTTTCTGGTGAGGCAACGGCTTCTCTTCGCATCGTTCATCGTTATCTGGATCGTCGGCATGGCGATAACCAGTGAGTTTCACCCAACGCAAGACGCACTATCTCGCATTGTTTGAGCCTACATGAGAACCCGCACAACGCACGCTGTGATGGATCTTGCTTTCGTTGAGTGATGTTCATTTACCATTGCAATGTTTCCAGTATGCTTGATTGGACGTACTGATGACGCCAAGGCCAAGTATCCGGACACCACTGCCGTGCTGTATAATGCTGGACAACACAACATGCAGCTGTCCCACAGCCTTACCAAGGCGAAAGCGATGAAGTATTGCAACCCGTACAATAGTGTGTCACTTTGGCAAGAAGGTGAGTCACAAGCAAACGATTCAAAATACTTATTGCAGGAGAGCGCGCATAAGCCGTAGTGAACCACGGCAGACATTTAGCAACTGCATTTATCGAGAACGATTTTATTGGTGACGTCAGCCTAGCCCAGAAAAGTGCTAGATTAACATGAAAAAAAGAAAAAGTTGTAGAAATTTTATGTCAACTAACTCATAACAGCGGCATTGTCAGTATGCTACATGCTAGCCGTGTGATGTAGCTGGCATATAGCTAATATAGCATATGCTACAGCTAAAGGAACTGGTGAACCTTCCTTGTGACAGTGAATCCTTTCCATTATAGTTCTTGGCTAAAGCTGGCATACTTTCATCCATCCCGGTCCTGAGAATTTTGTGTGGTTATTTGTTTGTAAAGGTTATTATTTATTTTGCAGGTAAAGTTCCAAGCAACAATTTCACTCTGGAAGCTGTAGCCATAATGGTGCGGCACGGAGAACGCATGCCCTTGCGGCGAGTACGCAACCAGCACCTTCTTGGCTGTCGCCAGCCTCCAAGCACGAGCTCACCTTCCAGCTCCAGGAGCAGCCCCTTGCATTCCTTCGTCTCTCTCATAACGAGGCACCCCTTACTCCCACTGAAGAACATCTTTGCCACCATCGCAACCCACCCAAACCAGAGCAATTGCGCAGAAGGCCAGCTCACATGGGATGGTGTAGTACAGCACGTAAACATGGGGGCCAGCCTCCATGATGCCTACCACACCGGACCGTGGAGGTTGTTGCCAGATGACTGGGATGCACGCTCCGTCAAACTGTACAGCACCGTCTTCTCCCGCACGTACCAGAGTGCCCTGGCATTCCTCTACGGCTTCCTGCCAAAGTTCTCATTCGACAGGCTCCACCTGGTGCCCTCACGAGACATCAACTTCTGCATGGGCCCGCATTGCGCCTGTCCGCAGCTCAAGACGTACGAGAGGCTCTTCACACGCAAGACGAAGGTCATGCTCAAGAACCACCTGGCCGTCGTGCAGCTGCTGAACACGCTTGGCAAGGTGCTGAGCCCACAGGGGAACAACTCGGAGTTTGTCGCGCCGAGGCCGATCATGGATGGATTGATGGGCTTCGTGTGCCAGCGCAAGCCGCTGCCCTGTGCCGACCATCACTGCGCCACCATGGAGCACGTTGGCAACGTCATCTCCTACGTGGACTGGGAGGGCCGACAGCTGTCTCAGGACTTGTCTTTTCGCCGGAGCAGCATTCTCAAGGCACACTACCTGCTGGCCCGAATTCACAGGGGATTGCGTGACTTTATGGATGGCACGTCCAAGACCAAGTTCCTCTTCTTTTCTGGTCATGACATTAACTTGATCCCTGTGGCGTCGACACTGGGGTTCGACGATGGCACCATTCCCCCCTACGCTTCGCGGATTGTCTTGGAGGCGTACAGCAATGCCAGGAAAGAGCGTTTCATAAGGATCCTTTACAATGGCAAGGATATGACTCGTCACACGCACTTCTGCAAGAGCATCCGTGCTGGTGTTGACACGGAGCTATGTCCGTTTGGCAATTTCACCACTTTTCTGCAACAGGATGTATTCAAGCTGTTCTCAGCTAAAAGCTTTGCGGCAGCTTGTGGTCTTGATGGTGTGCGCTCTACACCTACTGCTACAAGTCCAGTCTAAGGATCAAGATTCGAATGACTGAAACAGCACTGAAAGCGCAGTAGTGCATTTGAATATGCCAAAGTGCGGTTTTCACATATTTGTGGGTAGAGGACATGCGAGCCTTGCTGCAGTGTGAGGTGCGTGATATTTTGTCGGCATTGTTGCTTCAGTCTCTAGCTTGCTGTTAATGATCGCCATGCAATCAGATACGAAAGCTGTGAATCTTAGGTGATGAGCATGCTAACTTAAGCTGACAAAAGTGGTCCAGCATTCAAGCAAATTTATGGCATGTTGAAAGAATGCAGTTAACTTCTCTTTCCAGCATCTGTAACATGCACCTTGTCTCAGGAAAAGTATATTCCCTGGAAGTTCTTTGGAACAGCTATAGAACTCGTTCAAAACCTGATGCCATGTTATTATGTTGAGACGTGCAGCACCATAGGCTAGAATGAGTGCTTCAGGCTGTTTAAGGGCTTCGATTTGTTGGCCAAGGTGTGTGCATTTCTTTTTCCCTTCTCTGTTGCATTGTAAGCTGCCTTCGAATAGGTATGCCCAGCTTAAAGGGACTACTGCTTATCTGTGTTGCATTGTAAAACTAGATCCAGTATGAAAGCCCAGTTGTAAGGCGCTGCTGACGCCATGTGTGACTTATGTAATCTCTCCCTGTGGCTCATGAGGGATAACATAGGACATGTGTAGCCTCACTTGCTTGCTTTATTTTGCTTATACTTCACTATGTTTGACTTTTATCTTCAATTTGCTGTGACAAAATCGCGTTGGAGGGCTTTTAACTGAATCTTAAATGTGTGTTCCTTTATTGCTGGGGAGTTCTCTTGGGATGGCCTTTTAACACTGCTGACTTGCACAGCCATTGATGTCGTGTTCATTATTTCTTTGTACAATGCTGTATAAGTAATTGTGATTATGATGGCTTCACACACGCAGTCAATCCCATATTTCGGCATCATTTTTGTTCTTTGTGCTAGCAGGTGGCACAATGTCAAAACAAGTGGCACCTTGGTGTTTGTCACGCCAGATAAGTTTAATTGTCGTGTTTGGATGCACACGGCTTCGATTTGCGTGTTGGAAACCAGTTATGCGATTTATCGGTTTAATTACTGCAGTAGAAACAATGAGTATATGCTTGCAAGGAAAATACCTGTACTTAATATTTTGTTCCAGCAGCTATTGATGCTAACTTTGTGTCGCAAACATGCCATTCTGCCCTTGAACTTGACATTGGATTCCCATTAAACATTTCCAAACTCAAAAGAATAGGAAGTCATAGTTTCTACTCTTTCATTACTAGGACTGGGCAAACTTATGCTGCTTTTGCAATACTTCTGTTGCCTGATGACACAGGCACTTTATTGTCAATTCACGCTATGAAGTTAGCTTTGGTTCTTGCAACGAAGATATTTAGTTTTTTAACTTTCTTGATTGCTTTTTTTGTTATGTAGCAGAATGGGGCCAACTTGCCAGTGGCAATACTTCTGACACATTGTCAGCCATTGCTTATGTACTAGAGACTGAGATAGTGCTATTTCTGTTTGATTCCCCTTTTTGGTTCACTGTGATATGTACAATTTATTGTTTACATTGACACTCAGATGCATCTGAAGTCAAATGATGTTGTTGTCAATTATGCGTGATCTGCAACTTCCTGTTGTGTGCACTTGCTACTAAAGAGATTAGTTGCTAAGATTGTGCGATACCTTGTTACAGTTTAGCCCTCAATAATACAGCGAAAAGACCGGCCTTGGTGCTAGTTTTACCATGTCGCCATTACGGCAGGTCCCTGCTTTTGGGTGCAGGGCCATCTACCATACCAGCACCTCCTCTAACTAGATGCCTGGGACTTCAGCCAAAAACTTGCTACCTTTCCCCTTTCCTCCTTTCCATTTGGTACCACCACTAGAGCCCCTTGTGGTGGATGCTTGCAACACACCGGCCACCGCGCCGCCGCAGGTAAAACTCGAGCAGACGACAGCCGCATGTTGTGATCTATGCGTAACCACACAAAACTCACGGTTTTTCATAGTTCACTCAACTTACCACCGTACATTTCGCTGTACAAAAACAATACTATAAAAAATAAAGGGCACAGTACGGTGAAAAGTGCCAAATAATCTGGCCTAGCTTGCAGAAGGTGTGCTTATTCTCTGCCAGACACAATAAGTTCGTCTTTTTGCTGGGCAGCTTGGTGCTTACTGCCATGTCCGTTTTTCTGAAAGTCTTTCGCCTTGTTTTTATGCTTTCATGCACAGATATGTTTTATTGAGCCAAATGTCATTTTAATCGCTCAGTAATGCGCCATTGCTGCATGCCACAATTATCGTCTAGTCAGGAGAAAGCGAGATCTGGGCATGTCTTTCCATGAATTACCTTCTGACAGCAGTCTGCATGAGCAGTGGCTAAGGCATTTTTGAATAAGGGTTACGTGCCATCAAGTTACCCTCTTGTGCTCTGTAGTGTGCAGTCAGTACTTCCACACTGTGTACTTCAGGAAAGACTCGTGAAGCGGCTGCTGAAGCCATTTGGCAAGCCCAGTGTTTTCAATCAACTCGGGCCTCATTACACCGCGGCCTCTTGTGCTGTCCACGAGCATGGAAGCTACTGACCCAGCTTGCCGGCAACAAGCTGCGCCTACGGGAGTCGCGTGACTCCAGTGGTTCGGGTGCAAGCGCTACCCCGTGGTTCTGGCTCGCAGCGTGCGGCAAGCAGGGCACCACCAATGGGAAAAGGGAAGTGATGTCCCCAGCATCTAGTTAGAGGAGGCGCTGACCATACCATGGCAGACAACACTCCTCACCATGGAACCTTTGCCAGCTCAGCTTTGCATCGTAGAAGCTCACTATGAAGTTACCAAACCTCTCAAAACATGGCTACTCTCTATTAATGGCTGCTCAGGAGTGAGGGACTTTAGCTCCTTGCTTATCACACAGCTCTCTTTAAGGGTACTGTTCCCTTCCAGTATGTGTTTTTCACGAAGTATCACACACTGGGTAAATTTGTAACCATTTTCAGCTAGCTAGAGTGAACCATGCATCCTCAAGTTCCCCCCCCCCCTCCCCTGTTTTAATGTGCATGCCTATGTGAGTGACAAGTTCCCCATTGTCATCTCATTTTTCTGAATTCACATGTTGCAGCAATAAGAACCTCCTGAAACACGCCATTGTATGAGTATGCTTGCCATTAACGGCAATGAAAACCATGGGAGAGATCCACAATGTGGCTTGCCTCAACACTCGGCTCAAAGTTCCTTCATACCGTAGCATAATCGTGAGGCAGTGAAAAGTAGCATGGGGGTGTGCTGTGGGCGTCATGAGAGATCGGTCTATTGGGCATTTCAAACTAAAACAGTGCCGAGCCATGCGATTACTTCTCAGAAAAGTTTACAGAGTACAAGCTTCTTTCATTATATCTAGTCAGAAATGGCTTGAGAATCAAATTTTGTTCTCTCACAGCATGTATAAGCTTTTCCTTTAGGGATTAAGTGTCATGTTGCACAGAAGGACTTGAGATTGCTGCAACATTAGTTCTGAACAAACACATTGAATTGTGACATGGCAGCTGTTCAAGCACATTAACCCACCTGATCTGTAACAAATACATATTTCTGAAATGTATGCTAATTTTTGTATACATACGTTATAATGAATAATATGTACAGGCAGTCCAAGAACAAAAAAACTACACTGCAGTATGTCATTGCTTACTGCAGTCTGTTACAAGCTGTAACAAATTAAAGTATAACCTTGTGTTTGTTCATGTGTTTCTTTTTTTAACAACATAGACTGCTTACACTATATATATGCCATGTCGCGCACATAAACATATGTGCTGTTCTGTGCTTATACTATGAAAAGCAGCACTCTTAGGCAGCACTGGGCAACAATTAAGGCATGATCTGTGCAAGTTGCTCTGCATATATGAAGTTTGCATTGGTATATATCTTGCAGTGTGTCAAATGAAAAAAAAAAAAAATCCTTCTGGCGACAACTGTTGAAAACTTCCCTTAGAGTGCCATAGGCTTGATTACTTGGGTGTTGACATGTAAATCTTTTCAGCAATCACTATGTGCCCTGGTTGCATGACATAGTCTGTTTCACACCCGAGCTGTATCATGTTGCCGTTGGGACTTGCCATGTGGGATAAATGCTTGTACACTGGCATGTGCTTGGCATCTTGGATGCCACAGAAAGAAATGCAACAGGGGCAAGATTGCTTTCATCCAAAATCTGCTTCAGGCTCAGTGGTTTTTGAAGATTTGCAACAAATCTACTGCGTGCTGCCAACATGCACGAGGAGAAGGGTTATTAATCAAGAAATGCCATCTCGCATGGTTCCTAATTTTAGGCAACTAAAGGGTGCCACACCAGTCAAAAACAATTTTGCTTTTATGCCTCGCGTTAGTCATCTCATTTCTGCACTTGTCCATATACTGAGAATCTCCGTTGTCGCGCAGGCAAGTATATTTTCTGTGCCAAGTACTTCGAGATGCGATAGAAAAAGCTGACACATTACATAATTGTGAAGATTTTGTCTATTTCTCGTCTATGTGTTCTCAAACTGAGAGGCCTCATGTTTATTTCGAGTAGCCAAATACTGACTGTAGCACAGCGGTTGGGTGAATGCGAAGGGTACAGAGTTTACAGGAACTGTGGTACGGATCATGTGTTCTCGGAAATCGGTGGCACTTCTCTTTTATTCAGTGCTTGTGAGTGGAATGAATTTAATTTTTTGAAGGAGGGAACGCAATTTGTGAGTTAGTGTCTGTACTTCGTTTAGTGGCATTTCTCCCTCACTGGCTACATTCAAATCGATATGCTGTCTCTAACAGCTTGAAAAAAGATGATACGGCGATAGGTCCATGTTGTATATGGTGCTCGTACAGCTGCACTGTAAAACTCGCCACGTTGTGAAAGTGAACATTGGTGTGGCTGTGTACAGTCTAGGTTTACATGCTGTCCTCGTTGATGATGTTAGCATGGAGCGGCCTGTAACTCGCCGCCGAGCTCCGATTTTTATGGATTGTGTTCCCTCCTGCCAGTTGGAGATGCATTGTGCTCTACTTCTACGTATCAATTTAAGACATGACAAGTTGGCACTGTCACTGAGGTGTAATTACAATCACTTCTTTATCTTATCATTTAATCCATGTAAATGTGAGCATTGTGTACTGTGTGTTCCATGACGAACTTTGTCATGTTTTATTTTCCTGGTTTTCTGCATAGAATATATGCCATGTATGTACAGAAATGGTAATAAATTGATATTTGTAAATATGACACATAATTATTCACCAACTGGCACTGGTTTATTTTTGGAAAGCTTTCACGGTGGAGACAAGTTTCAACATCGCAAGAAGCACACTACTTACCTGCAGCCAGTGATTATGCTGTGCGTAGCTGATGACTATGTATGAAACCAAATGGGCGTATTTATTGAAATGCAAGCCTTCTAGGGCATGGAACAATTTGGCCTGATCGAGGGTTCAAAGCAAGGATTGTTGCTTGAATTAGCTGTCGTGGGCATATCAAAGGTGTCACAAGTACATCGGGCCAAGCTTCAAGAAAAAGAAAAATTGCGCAGTGAAATGAAAAATTGCGGCCACCTGAAAGCACAAAGTCATAAGGGAATGCATAACGGGTTTTTCAGAAAGAAAGCATTGCAGTTTGAAAAATATTCGTCGTCCTAGTCTGGGGATCAAACTCGGGAACAACACCCATCTGGGGCAGTTGCTCGACCATCGGTTATAACCAGGAATACTAACAGATTGTCGAGTGAGGCTGAATTAGCGAACTCGAAGCACAAGGACGATTAGGCTAATTGTTTCTGCATAAATTCTTAATGTGGAGGATGTTTTGCGACAAGAAAAGTTGTCCACTTGAGACAAGCGTGAAGTATTAGGACGATGCAGTATATATGCGGCTTAAACCATTGCAGTGCTGTCATCGAGGCTTTCCTGCATTCTGGTGAACTCCTTTAAAACATCCTTTCAGTGGTATTTTAGTGGGAATTGATTGCCCGATATCATTCAATAAATGAAATTTAGCTGACAGCACCGTACGGTCTCCGTTTACATGTAGAACAGAAAGCATGCAAAAGGGATCTTGTCCCAAATGCGTATTTTTAAGGGTATGCAAATATTCAAATAAAGAATCGAATAGTCTCCTATTTGATTCAGTCTTTGAATCGAATAGTCGCTATTCTTAAAAATACTTTTCGAATACTTTTCGAATATTTCAATACGTCACCTGTGCCCAATGAAACATAAAATTGGACCAAAAGTACGGTAAATTTTCACCCCATTTGTACTTTACAGGCTATACAGTGATCATTCGCACACTCTAAAGAGTTCTGTGCATGCGAAAAAATTTGTTCCTAAGGCTCTATTTGCGATTTTAATGAACAACGCTCCATAACGAACTATGTAATGACAGAAACTTGCTAACGATTTGGTCTCAATATCACTATTCACTCACCCCTACATCTTTAGAGGCATTTGCGTTCTAGAAGTGGTTGAAACTTGTGTAGCAGCCACTAATGTATCAAAACTATGGCCCCGTGGCAGGAAAATATGGCCTGACTGCAAGTCAGATTAGTTTATTTTGACCATGTAGGACTGGTTAGCGGTAAGTATTAGATGATAGTGCGGTGCTGGCGCGGCAAAATCCTTCACAGAAAAAAAAAAAAAAGAAACAGGAAGTGCTCCCTATTTGAGAGGAGTATACTTTTTTTTTTCTTTTTTTTTTCTGCCTTAGTTTTTGAAATAAGGACTGGTGAAACTTTCAAAACGCACGGTGTGGGGCCGCAATTCATTAACGTCACTGAAAGTGCTGGGAAGGAAATAAAGTAGGAGGGAGCTTATTATGTCAAGAAGGCGGCCTTCGCAAGCCAGCTCTCCGTGAAGGCAACCTCTTCGCCTTTTATGACCCTTTTATGACACGTGACCCTGCTCGGCGAACTCCATGGCGGGCAACATGGCGGGCTCGGCCCAGTATGCTCAGTTCGCGGAAGGTTTTCGACGGCCGCTAATTAATTCGGGTGCCCTTCCCGCCGTTCCGTGTACAGACCCTCCCGGTGTGTTCGCGGAACTTCAGTCCTTCAGTCGTTGATGATGCGACATACGCAATTATCGTCGCTGCAACGTACGAGTGCGGCCGCCGCACGTTAATTGTTGCCGCACCCGCAGCCTTCGGAAGAGCGTGTGTGCAACTAGCTGCTACAGTTTTATTAAGGCCATAGCCTTAAAGGCTTCATCAGACGGTGGCCTTGAAAACGCGCCGTGCGGTACAGAAAGTCACGTGAGCTCCCCTCGCGCGCTGGTCGTCTTCCACAGCTGGCTTCGATGCCGCTCATCATGCAAAAAAAAAAAAAAAGAAAAGGCAAAATTAATTAATTAAGATAGAGTTATTGCAGGCACTCGAACCCACGAACTTTGGTGTTAAGGCGAAGTTAATGAGGGCGCAGTTAATTAATATAGAGTTAATTAAAGCACTCGAACTCACGACCTTAGGTAGGAGCCACACCCTCGACCTCCTTTGGTGTTAATATGGGCGGAGTTAATTAAAGCGCAGTTAATTAGGGTAGCTTCATTTAAAGCATTCGAACCCACGACCTTTCGTCGTGGGTAATTTAATGAATGTCTCTCGAGCGCGCAGGCTTTTGCCTTCACACTCTTTGCGTATGCTAAAGTGACTGTCAATTTTTACAGTGTGCTAGGAAAGACGTTCGCTCTCTCTCTTTATCTCTCTCGTTCGTTCGTCCACCGATGGCTTACATTAACAATCGTCGTCGACGGGTACTAGCACATTTTTTTTTTTTTTTATTCCAACGTTGAGGCAGCGTTCTTACATGTCAGCGACCTTCGCTGCATGCTGGTTTAATCGCGTTGCAAGAGCAATTCGAAACAGAAATAAATTACCACCTTAATCTTCGAGCTATAAAAAAATATTCGAATTTGTTCATTTTGCCACCGTTTTCAATTCGACATTGTGGATAATTCGACCTCCACCAGCGCTTCTGCATGTGTGCCAGCAGTTACTAAAACCATGAAAACAGGAAATTCAGCAGATGGTGTGCTATGCTGCTTTCGTCTCTTTTGATGATTTTGCCAGCGCCGACGACAGTGTTGAGTTCTGTAGGCCACTGACCGACGACGACATTGACAGCAACGGGACGACTCAATGTAGCGCTCTTCGCCGCTTGGTGGCTGAGTCACAATTCAAGATCAAAAAGCAAAACGTACATTACGGATTGCTTCAAGCAACAAAAGGGAGTTGAATTCGTTAATTTTAGTTCATTTCGAATTGGTTCGTTCATTCATAGTAAAGAGAAGCCGGCTCGACCAAACGATGCAGAACAATAAAATAAAACGTAAAGTCGGAACGTGCTCACGCATAGTTCATATAACGGCGGAATTCACACAATTACGTCACAACATTAAGGAAACAAGTAAATCTTTTATTAATTATAATTACCCAATCTATAAATTATTAATTTTACTGTTACTATATGCTTGTTGCCGAGTTGATTTGGAACCATCCCTTTCAGTCGATTGCAAAGCGCACGTCTGGATTCAATCGCGTTGCGTAAGTATATCTATCTTGATTCTCTTTGTTTCGAAACGTGTTCGTACGTGGCGTATCTGCGAATGGTTCAATGAACTGCGCAGCGCAATTGCGTATACACCGCGAATTGTTCAGTTGTGATTGCAATGTAGAATTTCTTTAATCAAACGCAATCGACAACATCAAGGAATTAATTAATCAAGGTATTTATCTGTGCACTCGCTGTAGGGATTCCGTGGCTATGCCGCTCCGATGGCTGGTGCCGAGGGTCCGACTCCCGACCGCAGCCGGGGGCTGCATTTGGGTGTGGTCTGAACGCAGAAACTTTCGAGCAGACATTAGAAAAAAAATAGTTCAGACCACATCCAAATGCAGCCCCCGGCTGCGGCCGGGAGTCGGACCCTCGGCACCAGCCATCGGAGCGGCATAGCCACGGAATCCCTACAGCGAGTGCACAGATAAAGAGTGCGAGAGCACACTGTAGAGCAGCTGCTCATTTGCTCCTAATGCTTCACTTGTGCTTTTAATAGTCAACGCTTCATAACGTAATATTACAATAGCAGAAACTTGCTAACTTTAAAAATACTGGAATGTGAACATCGTTTCATATTATGGCTATATATTCATTTACAAGTATGGCCTTTTGGGCTAGTTGGTTAGATACATCAGAGGTGGTCATAGCGCTAGAAGACGCGGACAAGAACGAGAGAACAAGACGAGCGCTCGTCTTGTTCTCTCGTTCTTGTCCGTGTCTTCTAGTGGTATGACCACCGCTGATATATTCATTATTCGAAAAATATTCGATTCGCTTCTGGCGCCATTCAATTCGTATTCCATTCGGTCTCAAAAATCACTATTTGCACACTCTTAAAAAAGAAACATAGGAACCATCTTACCGCACGCGCGTAAATTTTCTACAAAGAAAACGTTATAACGCTCATAGCCGAGCTCTTCTTCTTCTTCTTTTTTTTTTTTTTTTTTTTTTCAGACGTCGCGATTAAGTTGTGCGAACTAGTAATTGATAAGGGGACTCCGAGATCGAACTGCACACGAATTCGTCTATTGCATGAACTTTCACCGTGATGTGGCTGGAGGAATCGAAACCACGACATCGTGTTCAGCAGATCAGCGAACGCCATATCGGCAGTGAGCCACTTCGATATTATACGATTGAGACTACGGAAATAAGGAGCCCTGTGGATAAAACAAATAACAAATTGTATAGTTGCTACAGGAAAAAAAAAGACAAAAAGAAAGAGCATGTGCATCTGGCAGTGCCTTTCACACGAATGGATATATGGTGGTGTGGCGCAATATTGTGAACACGCACCACTTCTGCAGTGTATACGCTCTTCCGGTTATACAGTGTTTGGCAAAATGGCTATTCATAACTTCAGAACACTTCAATTTCTGTGTACTTTGTTCATTTCTTTTATTATACCCAACACACTTCTGACGGTATATATATGCGCTCCTTGAAATTTGCACTATTCATAACTTCAGAACACTTCAATTTCTGTGTACTTTGTTCATTTCTTTTATTATACCCAACACACTTCTGACGGTATATATATGCGCTCCTTGAAATTTGCACTTGAAGCCTGCAAATGCAACGTATAGCAAAAGGTTGGACCGTTTAACATGTCCCCTTCTGTTACAAAACGACTATGGATGTCGAGCTCTCAAGACCCTCTCGGAAAGGAGTTTCAAAGAAGTCTTGCTTCCTGAATCCCCGGCGCGTCAATTCCCGAGCTCTTGCTTCAGACAATCGAGAGACCCGCTTCAACGTCATTTTTGAACGTTTCGAGTTCGAACAATAAGAGGATGACACTTAAATTCACGAACGAACCAGCGTGTGCATGTCGTCTCCTTAGCCGGCAGTGTCCCGGGAAGGTTTCTCCACAACTTCGAGATTCCGCGCACCGGAGATCACCTTCCCTTGACACGCTCTAAGCGCGTACTCTGACCACGGAGGATGAACGCGTACGACGACGCCGGGATTGAGCTCTTCGCGCACGGCCCATTCCCACGGCACTTGCAGACACAGCGGAGTACCAGCGTTAGGCGCTGCGTACTCTTCGCAGGCGCAGTAGGCGATGCCGTAGACGTTCTCGACCGAAAGTACTCTGGCTGAAAGTGTCGTCGTTCTGGAGAATTCGACGTCTTCCTCGCAGAATTTCCGACGGCGCGCCAACTTGGAGCGCTCCTTCTGCCTGGCGAACAGAAGAAGAGATTCGAGTCCGTTTTTGATGGCGCCTCGCTTCTTATTCCCGCCGGAGCCTTCGACGACGACATCGTTGAACCTCGCTTCGCGGACGACTTCGAGGACAGAAGACTGACCGACGCTCCGAAAACCTGTCGGCAGCGCTGTTGCGGTACGAGGCGATCGCAGCAAAGGCGTGTGAATCGAGCTGCTCGATTCGCTCTCGCTCGTTTCGTCGACTATCGTCGCTCCGTCGGTCGCATTCTTGTTCTGACAGCCGCCTTCGGCGGAATCTTCGCTACTGCTTTCTTCAATTACGCACTGATTGCGATTCGGATCGAGCGCCCTCCGCCTTCTGCGGGCAGCCGTACTAGCGGGGATTTGAGAGCCGTCACGCACGTAAGGAGATATCCAGGCGTTAACTTCGAGGTCCCCGTTCTGGCCGCCTGTCGTCTGTCGCGCGTTAGCTGGTACGGAATCTGGAACGAAAGAGTCGCGAACGTCGGTCCAGGGTTTTTCTTCCGGCGACGCCGATTCATTGGTCGAGTGTTTCGGCCTTGCTACCGACGACAGCGCCGAAGCGGCGAAACCTCGTGGGCCTCGTTTCGTCTTCTCCGAGAAACGTATGTTTACGAACGGAGATGGACGAACGACTCTCGATTCCACGTCCCCGGATAACCGCTCCAATGATGGGCTGGAATACTCGTCGAAAACGTAGTTGTCGGCGAAGGTGTCGTCGTGGTCCAACAAACTCCAGCCCAGCAGGGATTGATCAGGCAGTTTGTCGTTTCGAAACATAATTAAACTTACATAAGTATATAGGAGAGTTAATAGAGAGTGGGTTGCGCTTTCCTGTTAGCAAAGGGTCCCAAGTGTACAGCTCTTTTTCTTCGGAAACCTGTGCACGCAAACAGACGACGTAGCTGACCTCTCTAAACTTGGCGCGTTCCATATATTAAAGATAATTCAACGGGGACGCAGTTTCGTATTGCTAACTCACCTTTTAGGGTTGATGTATTTATAGATAGCGATGTTCTTGAATGAATTATCACATGAAAGTATGTCTAAGAATGCGTTGAATCCCACTGATTATCATAAAAATATCCCAGCGTGCGTCTTATACGTGGAGCAGAGCACGGCACATTTTGTCGTCTGCAAACGTTTCGCACACCGATGCTCGTTTTTTTTTTTTTTTCTTTTTTTTTCCTGCGTAAACAGATACCTAAGTAATTACGCTGCGTTGATCATTTTATGGAACCCTAAATTTGTTTATCTAATCGGACTGAACGTAATTCTGGGTATTTTATTTATTTTTATTTTTTCTCAACCAACCAGCCAATGGTACGGTGGTGGGGAGGGGGTATTCTCTGCCTACCTAGTGGACTTATCCATTTCGTCTGCTGCTAAAGTGCTGATTGGCTGGGGGCCCCTCTCTCCTTATGACGTGTACCCCAGCCCAGTCAATCAGAATTTCAGCAGCAGAATAAATTCCAGCGCACATGGGAGAAGTATCGGACACGCATCGCAACCGAAACGAGACGACACACGCCAAGGTGCGCGAGCTCGCGAACCGCGCCGGCGACCGCCGTCCATGGGAAAGCACTAAAGACTGCTTGTCGAGCTACAACGAAATTACCAAAGCCCACTGCCTGGCCCGCTGAACCTTCCATCCGCCCAGCGACAAGCTGGACAGGGCGCAGGCGGTGGCCTTCAGACAACTGCAGACGCTAACGTGCGCTTACCCGGCACAATACCACAGACTCTACCCCGGTACATACCCTACAAATATATGCAAGGTCTGCCACACTGGGATAGCCACTTTGACTCACATGCTGTGGGACTGTAACGAAAACCCGCACGGTGCTAACTCCGGAACCCTTCCTCAGCGGTGGGCCGCTGCCTTGCGCAGCCCCAGCCTCGGCGATCAACTCTGGGCCGTCCAGCAGGCCCTCTAGGTGGCGGCGAGGAAACACCTCGACGTCCCCACGTGGGAGACCTAAGGCCCCGTCGGCAAAAGCTCTGCAGGACCTCAATAAAGTTGTTACCAACCAATAATGTCCAGTAGGTGGACACTTGCAGAACCCCCCCCCCCCCCCCCAAAAAAAAAAAAATGTGGTTGATCCCTCTTATATAGGAATCGGTATAGAACACGAAAGTGAAACGTGTCTTCACAGAAGTAGTGTAATGTTTATTGCACATTGATATATAATGTCTATTGGTGTTTTGTGGCTAAAGCGCCCTTAGGCGTTGATGCACCCACGCTGACGCCTGGTGGCACGTCTCCTCCATCACGACTACCAACGTCGATGACCATGAGCAACCGTCGTGCATATGGAAGCTGCACTACGCTGCACACGCTAGCACAACGCGAAAGACGAAGCACGTAACTGACACACTAATACAACGCGCAAGACAAAGCACGTAACTGAATCGTCACCGAGTCAAATCAGCGCGTACAGCGCGTCGTAATTGCAGCCTCCGCGATCAACTTCAGAAACATTTTCAGAGCTAATTGCGGAGGCCACGCTCCGCTGTGCTGAGTACGGTGAACGCCACCTAGGTGGCGTTGGTAGTGCTTCTTGATGCCAGCGTCCCTTCGAATGCTGGCATCGAGGCGTCGTAGTGCTGAGACCACCGAAGCGTTCACTGTCGGTGCGCGTTAAGGCCGGAATACATGAAGCGAATAACCGGCGTCCGAGCGAAGAACTTCGTCGGGCGGCGAACGTCCGACGGCCGGCGTCAAGAAATTTGCCGTCCGCAGCCGATCTGCCTGTCCAAACATTTTCGTCGGGTGAACGCCGCCGCCGGAAGCGTCTAGCGCGCAGCGGTGGACGACAGCCAATCAGGAGGCACTAGTTCCGGTCGCAATGCATGCTGGTGTTTCGCGCGCGCGCGCCTTTTCGCGTCGTCTGCAATCGCGTTGGTGTTGCCGTGTCTGCATGTCTCTGCACCGATTGAGTAGTTCCTAGTATGATCTCTCAGGAATCGCGTTGTATTTGTACATCCCATATCCGCTGATCTGCGAGGAAACAGACAAGCAGTGCAAGCTCTCTACAACAACCTTCAACAGAAATCTTTTGATCTCAGAGGCCACATGCTGTCGTCATGCCTATCTCCCGACTTCCCCGATAGATGGCGCTGGCATCGGATATTTCTTTCGCTAGGCTTAGACGCGTTCGAAACGAGAAGCGATCTCGAAAACTACTCAAGGTTATCCATAATACTCTGTCGTCGAAGCGGCCTGAGACTAAGCGAAAGCCGTTTACGCAGTCATTTGCTTCCAACTAAGTGAATTCTACAAGGACAACGCCAAATTCAGTTCGAAGCGGGCGGCCGGGACCGCCGCCAACACGGCGGCCAACGCGCGGCGGCGTTCGCCGCATGTATTGCAACACAGCAAACATCCTGCGTCGTGTCGCCGCGTCGTTACTTGACGCGTGAAGTTCGTCGAGAAAGTTCGCTCCATGTATCCCGGGCTTTAGTGTCATAATGCAGTACTTCTCTTTTCTGCTCGTAGGCGGCGGCACCGCCCCGAGCAAGAGCGCGGGTACACGGAGGAGTGTTAGATATATAAGGCGCGTCTGTGTAGCTCTCTGCAAATGCGTTTGTGGCGCAATGGGTTAAACGCTCGGCGATCTATCGTCGCGGACCGAGAGGTCGTGGGTTCGATTCCTAAATTTTGCATGTTTGTGGAACTTTTTCTTCTGGTTTCTTTCTTTGTATTATGTTCTATGACGTATTTCCGTGACGGAAATACGTCAGTGAAGTCTTGGTGGACCCCGGAATAAAACACTTTCGTGTTAAAAAAAAGAAAGAAAGAAAGAAAGAAAAAGGTACGTAATGTAACATGAACGCGTCAGAACCTAACGCACGCACGTACGCACGCACGTACGCACGCACACAGGCGCGCCTTTGCGTACAAACGCATTAGCGACTGCATTTCTTCACGCCCTCCATCCACATCGCCAATACCTCATAACTTTCTCTATTCTCTCCTTTCCTTGGGAGCAGAGCAGTGGCATGCCAGGCTGCAATTCTAGAGGAGTCTACCGCGGACTGACTTTTTCTGCCGTCTCAGAAATACATTCTCTCGCTGTCTCTATACTATATGTTGTACAGAGGTCAACGCGCACTACTCTAGAACGCGCGAACCACGTTCTCAAGACTGCGCTGGCGAATCTGAACATGACATGCGGCACAAAATTGGCTGTATGTGAGGTTGCGCTGACTATATTTACAGTTTCCATTGATTCCTCTCGAGCCAGTGGCGCACCGACGGGGGGGGGGGGGGGGGGGGTGTAACTTCCCCTCACCCCCCTCCCCACGCGTCCAGCACCACCAGTCCAACGTGTACCTTCAGCGCTCTGTTCACATTGTCATTACAATTCAGGAGGTGGCTTAAAGTCGAATTTTCCTGATTGACAAATACACTCCATCACTGTCTTGTGTTGATGCACTCACTCGTAAATTACTTTGAGTAAAACGCTGCATAAACATCGTCATCATCCTTGGTGTCATTATTATAATTATTAGGCATTTTATTTGGTGTTGGATTCCTCTGGCTAAAGCAAATAAATTGCATATCATGCAAAGTGCTTGCAAGTGCTAATATTATGCATATTATGCAAAGTGCAAAGTACAGCTACGGGAGAGGGGGGGGGGGGGGGGCGTAACCGGATTACGGGAGTCGTATGAGCCACGCTTTGAACATTTTAACAATAAAAAGTTGTGTATTGCAATGTTTATTGATTAGTGTGATAATTAACACACGCAAAAAATTATCCCAGCGGTGGAAGAGGACTGAGGGACGAACACCGTAGGTTTCACAATAGCATATATTGTACGTTTTTTTTTTTTTTTTCCAACAGTTTGGCTAACGTTAGCGGAACACCCTGTATAATTCCTGTATATGTATGCATGCTCGCTGAAAAAGTAGCCAGTTGTAGCTGTTCTATGCTGGTGCTGCAGTAAGCGCAACTCTGTTCCAATAATCAGTCAATCAATCAATCAATCAGTTATTTAGTGTGCCCAGGAACAACCATGAGGTTGAAGTGCTGGCGGACGCATACATTCGAAGAAAAAAAAAAAGAAAGAAAGAACGGCAGGGGAATATAAGTATTAAAAACAGTGAATAAAAAGAGCAATCTCGAAAAGAAGAGTGTATGTACATACAAAAAAGCGCAAGGCGAATACAAAAAAAAAAAGGGGGGGGGGAGGAGAAGGGTAATTGAACAATATATTAAACTATGACACAACACAAAGCTCGGAGAAGAACAATGGCAGCGAGTTATGAAAAATATCCAGATCACGAAAGTGAGCGTTATAAAGACTGTATTTTGTGGACGGTTGAGTGTTGGTGATGACAAGCAGGAACATGGAAATGTCTATGTTCCCTGGAGATCTTGCGGGGAATGCGAAGCGTGATAGAACTGCGTAGTTCGGGGCGGTGAGCATACTGTGAAGGAGCTTGAAAAGAAACAGAAGGTGCAGCGTGATTACGTCGGCAGTGAAGTAAATGCAGTGACAATAATCCAACACTGCTAGAACAAGGCCCAGTGTCCGTATTAGCAAAGCGGGGATGATATATGCTTAGAAACGTTTTCTGGACCCAATCTATAATCTCACTGTTGGATCTAGAAATGCCATTCCAGACGACCGACGTGTATTCGAGTTCAGGAAGACAGATTGTTGTGTACAACTTTCGGAGTGGCGTAGGAGACTTGAATTCCCTCGATAATCTGCAAACGGATCCAAAAGAGCGCATGCCCCGCATTGCAACGCATTTAGTGTGAGCTGGAATGTGTAACGCACATGTATCAAAAAGTAAACCGAGATCATTGATCTCACAGACCTTACACATTGGTACAGAATCTACAGAATAAGAAAAAAGAAATGCTTGCTGTTTTTCATGTGAAGGTCATGACTTTTGTCTTAGCAGCATTAAATGTGAGGTTATTATCTTCGCACTATTCAGAAAAAGAAAACATGTAAGAGTGCAAGTGGCGACAGTCATCAATAGTATGAATTTCCTTAAAAATCTTGATGTCATTGGGATATAGAAGGAATGAAGAATTCCGAATAGCGGAAAGAATGTCAACAATAAAAAAATAAAAAAAGGAGAGTTCCTAATACTGATTCTTGATGGACGCCGCTAGTTACCATGTAAAAAGACTCTTGTCCATTGACGTTAACGTAACATGATCTATCAAGAAAACTGCGCAAGAGATTTAGAATTTACGAGTCGACACCAAAGTGCTTAAGCATGACCAAAGCAGTGAGCGGCTGACTACATCAAAAGCTTTGCTGAGGTCACAATAAATGTTGTCTACTTGCCACCTTCGAAGTACCGGCGCAAAGATCTGTGTCGTGAAACTTGCGAGATTTGTGATAGTGGAGCGGCCGGCTGATTCGGCTGAAATCCATGCCGATTCGGAATCGATGAGTTCTTCACAGTAAAACACAAGATGTTGTGAAGAGCAAGCTAAATATCTTAGACGTGGCACAGAGAAGAGAAATCGGGCCATAATTTAGACATCGGTTTTACAGCCAGACATAAATATAGGAGAAACACGAGCAGTTTTCCACATGTTAGGGAAAGTGGAAGTATTCAGAGAGGTATTAAATATACATGTATATATTTGTGCAAGTACACTGCGGTAAGCTTTCATAATTGCGCAGGGGATGCCATCAAGGCCGCAGGATAGGGAAAGCTTCAAGCGCTTAAGGCATTCGCTGATAAGCTTTTCATCAAACAACACAGCACTATAGATGTAGGAACCGTCGTGTGCCTCAGGACTGACACGGGTGTAGATATGTTTAGTGACGGGTGAAACCTATCGGGACGCACAAGGGAAATGTCAGGACGAGATACATCTATAACTTGAGCATTCGAGCGGCAAAGGACGTTGCCACGTGAATTGGCGCTCAAGTTACGTTGCTGAAGTGACCAAAAGGACAGAAAGTCCAACAGAATGCTGCATTTGTTCTCGATGTAATGATTGTAATGATAATATGTAAGCGTATTCCAGTCAACCCCAGGTGTATTAAAATCACCAAGGAGGATTACTCTGTGATTGCTATGGGAACATAAGACACTTTTAATGGAAGAGGTGAGCTCACCAAACAAGACAGGTGACATATTCGGCGGTACACATAGAAAGATCCGATTAACACTTTTTCACAGCGCGCTAGGCTGACTTCAAGCCAAATCGACTCTTGTACACTTTCTATAGGTCGTTGCGCCTACACATCTCAGTTAACTGTCAACAGCAATTTGTACGCCACCCCCTTTATTTATTATTATTTTTTTTAATCCACTGAAGTCGCGGTCCTCTCGGAAGACGTTCTAGTGTGGTGAAAAAAAAAAAAAAAAAATCTGAAGAGGAAATTTTACTGCAGCGAGAAGTTTCAGAAATAACAGAAACAGTAAAAGAAGACTAAATGACATTGGAAAAAAAATTCAATGCTTTGATGCAAAGTCCACGAGCGTATTGGTAGAAGATGTCCAACAAAATTATACACCACTTTGATCTTTGGGGTTATTGCGGAAGCATGAAGCATGCCGTCGGGTAGCACCCCACGGAACGGCTTCAACAGGTCGTTCAATTAATAATAATAATAATAATAATAATAATAATAATAATAATAATAATATAATAATAATAATAATAATAATAATAATAATAATAAAAGCAATCTGACATAAAACTCTGAACATAAAGTGTAGGTTCATGTATGGGTATCTCTAAAGCATACCGACCGACATATTCTTTCGGTTACTTGATTTTCTTTAATTTAGACTAAACTCCTATCCTCGAGGCGACGGGCGCTCTACGGCTGCCTTTCGAAGTGGCTTCGCCCTTTGTGTCTATCGTTCAAACCATT
>NC_051156.1:190953943-191081237 GCF_013339745.2 Dermacentor silvarum | reverse complement strand
CCGCGCGGTCGTATGCTGAATGTGCAAGTGAAAGCTTGCGAGGGGAGCCAACGACCGCGTCTCGCGCGCGAAAGAAAAGCAGAGAGGAAGCGCGCCTCCTTCCGTTGCGCTCGAGGCACCAGCGAGGGAGCGAGGGGGGGGGGGGGGGGGGAGGGGGAAGGTTGCGGGCCAGCGTTGTGCTCTGGCATCATACTGCGCGGCGGCGCGCGCGCGGTCCCGCGGGCCCTATCTTGAAAGCGATCTGCGTGGGGGTAGATTCTACGCAGTGTAGGTGCGTCGGCGGCTCGTGGCTTTGTGCGTGCTGCGTGTTCTCGGCGCTCAGTTAGGGTTGAAGCGATAGACAACAGCAAGAAGGTCACTTCGCTCGCTTCTGCAGCGGCGCTTAACTGCGCGTGTCGGCGCTCATCGAGTGTGATGTGTTCATGTTTGCCTGTGGGCGCTGACACTATGTTTGTTAATTAGTTAATAACCGAATGTTTACAAGTTTATACAGACGATAAAACTACTATTCTTACTTTGTATAGCTCACCGCAATCGATACTTCGGCTGTCGGGCGAAACTACTTTTTGTCGCACGTAAGAATTAAAATAATATTGTGTGCAGTTCAACACTACTCCCATTTCTCAATTTTTCCTGTTCCTGGCTCTTGCGTTTCCCGGCTCTTACGTTTTTTTTTTTACGGTCCCGTGAAAAACGTAACAGCGGGGTTCTACTGTATAACTAACTTCAGGAGACTGCGATAAATTGTTCATTATTCTGAAAGATTGTTAAAGTGAAAGCCTCAAAATGAACCATTCCGTCCATCAACCCATCAGTTCGTAAGTCGTCACCATTTGAGCTATCCACGAAAACATTGCTGTTGGCTCTCGGCCTGCGCTGTTGCTATTTGCCATAGATACCACCACCACGCACTACCGAAGCCCAGTATAAGAGTGATGCATGCAAAACTACTGAGGAAAAGGAAGCTCGATGTGGCCTCCAAAGCGCAATCTTTCTTGTTTGTTTTTCACACTCCTTGCTGTGGACACCGTCCCGCTTGAAACGTGCATTTGAAATATTCCCCCCCCCCCCCCCCCCCAAAAAAAAAGAAAAAAAAAAAAAGCATGTGTAAACAACGTCTGGAAAGTGCAAAGTGCGACTGTGTGGCACCCCCGCGAGTACGGAGGTTACATTTTTCCACACACTACCATGGCAGCAAAAAGGAGCACAAAAGAAAGCGTGCGGAGACACACCCTCACTGCTAGGCGACACTTGTCTGGGCCGGTAATGCGCTCTCAAAATCTGATGCGTCGTTGCCTCTGCCGTGACTCCGCAATAGACAAAGTAAACAAAATGTCCAGTTTTTTTATTGTGCGCTGTCTAAGGTTTTCCGAACCCATGAGCCGTGATGTCCGCTTTCTGCGCCTTGTACCCTATGGTTTCGGCTGCCGCAAAGCAGGGGATTTCCAAAAAATTTGTTATTCTGAAAAGTTTGTTAATGTGGTGTTCATTGTAACGAGGTTTTTTGAGGTTTTACACAAGCATATTTGCAAAAAGCAAAGCACAAAGATTCTCAGCTGGACATAATAGACACTGATTCTGTCTTTCACCTCCCGGGGAATTGGAAACAGCAATCATTCCATGACACAACCACAGATGATGAGGCAGATATTGCGTAAACAAATGACGAAACTTAACCCTTTGTTGACGAATGTTGACTAATACCAGAAAACATTTTTTTTTTTTTTCATGTGTTAGGTATTTAGTATGAAGTTTCTGGCTAAATGTCTTCGGCCAACACTGAATGACATGCAGCAAGCATTATTTGCTGGTTTAGAGCAGTAACACAGGACGAGGTAGAAGTGCAACATGCAACTCAATTTCTTTTGAAAGCACAGTCAGAGACATACCAAAGCAAGAACTCCAGATGCAGTGATGTCACACATGTAATGTACAGCAAAAGAAATCTACGCCTGTGGTTCACGTATGACAAGAGCTGTCAAGAGACAACTGCATCCCAGGAGGAAGCCACACGAGGAGAACCAACCTGCTGGTACGCCATGGTTGCCTGTGGTGGCCCAGATGGGTGCATCATGCCCTGCGCTGGTGTGTATTGCACCATCAGTTGAGGGGCATTTGGCAGGCCAGCAGGCGCCAGGATCGGCTGGCCCGTTGCCGCAGCCACGTGCATAGACGCCGGAAGGTCGTGCCTTGTTTGGACAAGGGGCATGGCTGCAAAAGGCACTTCCATCAGACTTCTCAAATCTGCTGCAACAGTGCAGTCTTGCGCAACACGTGACTCAATTTCTTTTGAAAGCACAGTCAGAGACATGACCAAAGCAAGTTCTCCAGATGCAGTGATGTCACATTGCAACTTTCTTATATTGAAATTCAACTTTTTATGTAAATAAGTACGGTCGCCGATGGATCTTTCTTTTTACATGGAAAGGGTCACAACATTTTCCCGAGTTATTGGGCGATCAGAAAAAGCAAATTTGAATCAGGAAATAAATTAATTTTGTTGAAATTGAGAGCCGGTGAAGGAAGATGCAAGCAGGAAAAGAACAGCCCTGCCACTTTTGCCAACCAATTCCATGCCCGGCCTCACCCTTGCGGAAGCGTGGTCCCTGTCCGGGTGCAAACTGTGCAACGCTGACGGGGGTGGCAGGCATCAGGTACTGGGGTGTCATGGTAATGATGTGCTGCCCGGCAGGCATCAGCTGCTGCGGAGGCGCCTGGCCGACCCCAGCAGCAGGGGGACCCACAAGGGGGCTCGAGCTGAGTCGCACACCCCCCGTGGGTGTCGTGGCCGCTGCGCCGCCGCTGCCACCGGCGCCGTTGGGCGGACTCGTCAGGGGCAGCAGAGTGCGCTGCGAGTCACGCAAGTGCTTCTCGTCAGGAACCCGCACACAAAAGCTGTTTGGTACAACTGATGAACCTTAATGTGGTGGCAGGCATAGAGTTTCCTGCAAAACATGCTAGAGGAAAATCTAGCACTAGTGTCCACAGCAACTGCAAGTATGGCAGTTCAGTGAGCATTGGAATGATGGGTATAGCGGCAGATGGATTTACTGTCCTCCTGGCTTCAAACGACTTTGTGACTTCTCAAACTGACAACCTTTAACAAAATCCTACGATATATAAATGCAACGATCCGCAATGAATTTGTAGTAGCACAAACACTTACTGCCTTCTTGCAATTATATTCTTTGGAAACCTATATAAAGCATAATAAATGACACCACAAGAGCACCATAAAGATTATACAAATTAATGTACTGCACACCATTCCCATACTCACTGAACAATCGCAGTACCAGAGTTCCTTCAAGTAACTTTTGCAGGGAACTATGGTGGTAGGTAACACAGGGCCATATCTCAAGACCCAAAGCACTCTAACTCAGCTACAAAGGCAAGGGTGCTCACTGGGGTGAAGGCCTTTGCATTTGGGTTGAGCACAAACTCCTTGGCATTCGGGTTGAGGGTGGACGACTTGACCAGGCGGTCCGTCTCCTCCTTGGCAGTGGCAGCTTCTTCCATCTCTTTACGCTCCTTCTCCATCTCCTCTTCCGTTGCGGTGGCAGCACCAGCGCCAGTTCCGTCCTTGGCCTCCTTGCCCTCGTCGAGCTGCATACAAGCCACAGCAGGATGAAGCTGGCACACAACCCCCATACTCCCAATGACCACAAATGTTACTAACCTAGGAATCATAGATTTGAAACCCAATCATGGTTCAACTGAGAACCCTCATTCAGAAGGATGGTAAGCTGGGCGAGTTGGTATGGTTGCATCGTCGGAACCAGTGCAAAGCCCATGACAACCGACCGTGAGAAGGAAGACACAGCATTGTGTTGCGACAGCCCGATTACTTGCGAGGCAGCTTCCTCCGTTCGAAAAATTAGTTGGTGACTGTAATCACAGCCCATTCGACCCACCTTGATGCTGGTGCTGAACTTCTTGAACTCCTCAATCTCCTGAACGCGGCCCTTCTGGAGCGGAGGTGGCGGCCCCTTGCGGTCTGCGGGCCCCTTGTCAACGGAGGGTGGCTCATCGGCCGAGGCCACCACGGGGACCTCTTCAGGCACGGGCACCTCGCACAGGCCAGGGCTCAGTGGGCCTTCCTTCTCCAGCTTGGGGGCTGGAAACGAGACAGGCAAGCTCAAGGAGTCCTTCTCGCCAAAGGCTGCAGAGAGCTTTCCACAAAAATTACTACAGGGAGCTCTGGCACTGCAATAATTATTTTACTATGGGAACGATGGATAGCACATTTGCTCTATATTGGTCCTCGACTATTCAGAACATTTTTGTGAAGTTATTTTTTACACTTTATTTTTCCAAATTTTCGAGCCTGTGGAATCCTCGGGTCCCATGACCGCCACACACGCGGCGAACGTTGCGTCAGGCGCATGCGCGGCATGGTGGGGTGAGGAGAAGCTTTTCCTTCGCGGGCGGCGCACGGAAATGGCACGCGCTATCAGCGCCACCGGGTGGGTCACGCGAGATCCCGCTAATATCGCTCGGGTCTCTTTGGTCCCCAGCAAGCGGCGACAGCGGAAGTCTGGATACCCTCGGTAATTCGAGATTCGGCTAATTCGGACATTTTTTCAGTCCCGCAAAATCAGAATTAACGAGGCTTTACTGTATACAGTAAAACCTCGGTGATATGATCACAGCTAGTACGAATTTCGGTGCGATACGAATTCGTAACATTCCCCGGCCAAAATACATTGCTCACAATACGAAACAAATCGGCTGTTCGAACACGTTGCCAGGCCGCTGCGGATCATACGAACGCGTGAGCAACAGCGGCGGCGGCCAAGTTAGCGGAGCGACCGGTACAGACAAGCCGGCACAGTGGGGTCTGGACAGGATTCATAGTCGCCAAGCAACCGGCTACACCACGCGGCTACGCAATCTCTCATTGGTTCCCCCGTCAAGCGGACCAGACCACATCACAGCCTAGCTGATGCTTAGCGAGAAAGTAGACGAGGACCGCTGCAGCAACGACGACCAAAACGCTCCCTGCACTCGACGTGCTGAGGCGTTTGTGAGATCACTGCGCGCACTTTTATGCCTTTCAGAAGGCGATTGTAGACGATTTGGGCAAGAAGAAAACGTACACGAATACTAGAATGTGACCATGCAAAAAAGCCAGTTTTGCCCGAAAGGTGATGCAACGATTGCGATAGCAAATTAGTAGACAGCTGTACAAAGTAAGAATAGTAGTTTTACCGGCCGTACAAACTTGTAAACATTTGCTTACTACGTTAACAAGCATGGTGTCACATGCGCATAGTGACTCAATGATGTGGGGCTCGCGCCTAAAAACGGATTAAGCTAAAAGAACGGATTCACGTTAACGCTGCTCTGCCAGACCATCAGAAAGAGTCTACCGAGTCTCGTGAATGAATTTGCCGACTGTTTTTCAACGTCGTACAAAGTACGGCGCACGCCCATCACAAAGCAACGTATTATTACGGACGAATCCGCACGTCCTGTTCGCCAGCATCCTTACAGAGTGTCTCGAGTGAAAAGCGAAGCGATCAAGCAGCAGGTGAAAGAGATGCTCCAAGACGACGTGATCCAGCCATCCACAAGCCCGTGGGGTTCCCCTGTAGTGTTAGTCAGAAAGACAGACAACACACTATGTTTCTGTGTAGATTACAGAAAGTTGAACCGTGTCACCAAGCACGATTTTTATCCATTGCCACCGACGACACATTGGATCGTCTACAACATGCCAAGTTTCTTTCTTTGTTGGATCTTAAATCCAGGTATTGGCAAATCGAAGTTGATGAACAGGATCGTGAAAAAACAGCGTTTGTAACACCTGACGGGCTTTATGAGTTCAAAGTTCTCCCCTTCGGTCTCTGTTCCACACCTGCCACCTTTCAGCGGATGATGGATACCGTGCTTGCTGAACTCAAATGGCAAACCTGCCTCGTATACTTGGGCGACGTCAACGTGTTTTCGAGCACGTTCGACGAACATCTCACACGACTCGAGAGCGTCCTCGCTACGGTCCGTACTGCCGACCTCACCATCAAGCCTGAAAAATGCTACTTCGGGTTCCAAGAGCTCAAATTTCTTGGCCATGTCGTTGGTCCTAAAGGCGTCCGACCAGGAGGTAGAGGTAATAACATAAGTGGAGACAGTCTCATCGCCAAGTGGCGAGCAATGGAGAGACGTGCTCGAAGATAGTAGTGGCAGGGGGCAGCGAGACAGAGCGTCGGCATCTTGATGCTTTTTCCCAGACTTGTAGACGTCAAAATCGTACTCTTGTAACCACCTAGCAACAAGCCGTCCAGACAAATTTTTCATTGACGACAACCAGTATAAGGCGTGGTGGTCGGTTATGACCGCGAAGTGGCGTCCATAAAGATATGGTTGAAACTTTTGTGTGGCCCAAACTACTGTGAGGCATTCCTGCTCTGTTATCGAGTAGTTCTTCTCGGCAGCCGTTAATGTGCGACTGGCATAGGCAACGACTCTCTCTCGTGCAAAGGTATCATGCTGTAGAAGGACAGCACCGATCCCATGGCCACTAGCGTCAGTGTGCAAACAAGCTGGTGCATTCTCATCGAAGTGACAGAACAGGGTCGGTTGTTAAGGCTTGCTCGAGGGCTTGGAAGGAAAGTTCAGTCGTCTGTCTAAGGGAAAGCAGTGCCCGACGTCAGCAACATGTGCAGCGGCGACGACATGGCAGCAAAATGACTGATGAAGCGGCGGAATTAGGATGCTAGGCCCAAGAAACTTCTTGTTTTTGATTTTCGGGGCCAGGGAACCGAAGCATTTCAGCAACCTTGTCGGGATCTGGTTGAACCCATCTTTACTGATAAGGTGGCCCAACACTTCGTTCTTTCGGGCAAAATGGCATTTCTTTGTGTTGAGTTGGAATCCAGCGTTGGAAATGTATGTGAAAACTTCGTCCAAACACTCAAGGTGCTGACGAAAAGTTGTAGAAAAATTAACGATGTCATCTAAATAACACAGACAGGTCTTCCACTTAAGGGGGGATGTTAAAAAAAATTAAATTATGGGGTTTTACGTGCCAAAACCAGTTCTGATTATGAGGCACGCCGTAGTGGGGGACTCCGGAAATTTAGACCACCTGGGGTTCTTTAACGTGCACCTAAATCTAAGTACACGGGTGTTTTCGCATTTCGCCCCCATCGAAATGCGGCCGCCGTGGCCGGGATTCGATCCCGCGACCTCGTGCTCAGCAAAGGGGGGATGTGGCTTTGAAAATCAACTTCCTGATTTCTTCATGGATTTTGATGAAAATTGGCACAAATGTTTAGAATGTCTCCCTGATACTTCCATAAAAGTTTCAGAGTGATACCTTGAGAACATTTTATTGAGCAGAATTGATGGATTGAGCGACGACACAAATTGCTAGCACCACAAAGTGCTAGCAATTTCGGAGACTTCCAAGGCAGATTCTGACGCTCGGGTTGTGGGTTCTTGGTGTCTCACAGGAGACCAACCACCGCGGGTTCGAGCTTAGCGAGCCACAGGGCCGCGTCAGCCGTCGCCTCCAGCACCGCTCGCGCGCGAGCTCAGAGGCCGCAAGGGGCTACCGAGCGACGCACGCAAAAACACAGTAAAGCCCTGAGTTGATGGAAACTGTTTACTGAAACTGTCGGCACCAGCACTGTACAAACGCCCGCACGGAGGGGAGCCAAAGGGGTCCCGCACCAGGGCGAAAATACAATAACAGGCGCCTATAGCACGTCGCGGCGAGAGCACAGGCTCAAGCTGGGACACGCCGCTAGGAAAAGTCCCGACGGCTATGCTACTTGCTCTGGCGATAACCAATGGGTCAACTCGCGAGAGCACGGGCAATATCCTTCGGCTTAGGCTTTCGGCAAGTGCGGCTCGGCGAGGTACGACCTCGCGCGAGCACTAATGGCACCGCTCGTCGGCTTAGCGTCGGGAAAGGATCAGCACAAAGTATGCGCTCCCCGCACGGGCAAAGGCACCGTGCGCGAGCTCCAGTCCTAGTCACAAAGGTGTCGGCGGACGAGAGGAAAGCATGAATGTATTGTGCGCTGGTCCCGGAGAGAAGTCCACGCTTCGCCGCTAGCAGCCGAGAACCGGCCGCGTAGCGACGTCAGCGCCCCGCCCTCACCGCCAACCGCCGCGCCACCGCGGGAACCAGTTAGGCGGCGCGGGCGGAGGAGGAGGCCAGCGGGGAACGATGGCGAGGGATGGCAGAGCAGGCGAAGCCCGTGCAGTCATGCCGGCGCAACCCTCAATCCCCACAGGGTTTAGATATAAAATTTTTCTTCGGAGGTTTTCATTCAATCAGGAACAGAAAGAATGCGAGGACTCACCTAACTTCACTGAGAACATTTACACAGGTAAACGAAAAAAATTGTATGAGCATGTTCCTGGCTGGTGCAAAAACGTAAAGTGAGAAAATGAACTACAGCCAGTGACAAGTCAAGAAAGCAGAGGAAGACTCCCCTCAAAGGGAACTGCACTAACAATATACTTCTCCAACTGCCCCTCTGCTTACTTCCCAATGCTCATTTCCTCTACATTTCACTCAGATGCTGCCACCAGATCAATAAATGCGGAATGCCTCCACCCTAATCCTTTTCCAAAGATCTCCTGTGCTACAATGCATGTGTTTGCACAGAAAATGTCTTCCTTGTACCCACACCTACCTTTACCGTTTTTGCATGCAAACACGGCATGCTTGTTGTTGCTTAAACATTGGAACGCCTTTTCTTTGTGCCTGTGTGATACGTTACGGAACCAGTTTCTGGGAGTGTGCAGGCAGAGAGAGTGATCATGGTCCACTTTTCCGTGAGGGGCTTCTCCGGGACTCTTGACCTGTCACTGACTACTGGCCACTAAGAGGAGGACCCAATGCATGGACAAGGGAGCCCACAACACCCACTCACCCCCGTTGAGCCGAGGGGATGCATCAAGCTCGGGGAAGGCAGCGGCCGAGTGAGGCGGCCCGTGCCTGGGTGGATGGTGCGGCTTGGGGGGTGGTGGCGCAGAGGGTGAGGAGGGGCTACCCAGGCCGCCCTTGAAGCCAGGCAAGCCCCCGCGGGGCAGGCCGCCCGCAGCCACCACCGCTGCCGGGGGCGGTGTGCCACGAAGGGGCTTGGAACCGCCCAGAGGCTTCCGCCGCACGTACCTGTAACAGGCACCACATTTGTATTAAAAAAAAAAAAAAAACTCCTGGCCCTTTGATATCACAATTGGCGGCAGCCTGTTACCCAATCTCAATCTCAGCCCATTACCCAATCACATATTGCCAGTACATGATTCAACTGCCTTCCATAGGGCAAGCAACTCCCGTTCCAACTAAATTCCAACCCCCAATTCTGGTGTCGTGTTTACCATAAAGTATCAATATCTGTTCACGCATTAATAAAGAACAAATGATTTTACGTCCCAAAGGCACAGCCTGGCTCCAAAGTATGGGGTGGCACGGTTAACTTGAGCACTAAAATTCTACACACAATATGCCAAAGTAGGCTCGACCCTACACAGAGCACCTTTTTTTTTAAATTTTTTAAGCACGGTTATCAAGGCTACACACTCTGATGCGACTAAGTGAGCTTGATGAACGCACTTGTTGGCGAGTGCAATCTACGACGAGTGTTGTGAAACCTTTACATGCGACAGCCTACAAATGACACTACTAGTGAAGTGCACTTTCTCAACGTGACACTAAATTTGCCCATTTGACAGGGGCACAAGGCCGGCAACGAAACTATGGCACTGCGAAAACACAGGACGGAGTTAGGGGACCAGCACTGCATGTGTGCCCCCTTACTATGTCCTGCTTTCTCACGCTGCTATAGTTTCATTTCCAGAAAATGCCGCACCAACCAGCCCAAGTCGCAGCTCTCCAACAAGGCTGGCACACAACCGAAAAGATAGAAAGCGGACCCAGACGCCAGGAAAATGAGCTTGCCTGGTCCCCTGTGGTGCATTGTCCCCAGAGGGTCGCACCACCGCGCTGAACTTGTCCTCCTCATCGCCATTCTCCACCTCTATGCGCTTCTTGAACACGGGGTTGCTCTCGATCTCCTGGGCAATCTTGGACGCCTTGGCCTCCTGCAGCTTGTACTCGTCTGTGTTCTTTGGCTCCAACTTAACAGTGTAGCTGGAGAGCGCACTGTCATAGGATGTAGTCACCCCATACTTCTCGGCGTTTGTCTTGAACATCTCATTGGCATCCCAGCCATTCTGAAAAGAGTGGGCAAAATGACGGGATAGACCATCAGAAAAAGAAAGGGTAAAAAAACAGGTAAGAGAGACTTGCAGTAGTTTCTTCTCAATGGTATGCCAATAAAAGCACTAATCAACGTTACTTCATCTTTAAAATTTTAGGAGCTTTGAGTTGAATTACATGTCTTCCCTCTCGGCACTTGTGGAGTTTCGGAAGGTGTATAATGCATACAACCCCAAGCTGAAGTAAACTTAACATTACCAGTCAGATGCAAAGGCCCGAAATTCACATTACAACCTGCTTAGCACTGCCCATTTCATCTCAGCACTCTGGCTAATTTGATTCCGATCAAAGGCCATAGCCGGCGCCCATACATTTCTATGGGCCAAAACTTATTTTCATCCTGATATTGGCCCTCACCGAATAATTAGAACTAGACTGGTCAGTGCACAAGTGCCTCACAAAATGTTGGCTGCAATCCTGACTCCCAATGGCTGCAGTGCCGGTTTTAGCAGCGCTAGCGGTCAGTGAATGTGTCCAATACATGCTATCTGGCGTCAAAAATGCCTATTTCCTGGCCTGCCCTAGCCAGAGTTTGAAATGATAGCAGCAGCTCACAAAAAATAATTACCATATCATTTTATAAAAAGAAAAAACAAAAAAGGTCCGGAAATTGGCAGTGTATTGCAGTTGGATATCAAATCAAAACCGTGTTCACAGCATTGGCAACAGATTATTGTCAGAGTCACAGTCATTGCCACTGTCATCATGAGAAGGCAAAAGCAAGTTTTTGCATCGATTGGTGAAAACAACATTGCTTTCATTACAAAAGCTCACTGAAAAGAGAAGATATTTTATGTGCTAAGCTAGCCGAAACAGAGTCGAGTCACGTTTTCAGCATGCAGGAGTCTCGCATCACATGACGAACTGGCAATGTGCATAGTCTAGGCATGCACCACCATCCAGCTCCCTACAGTTTTGAATATCGAAGATAGCGGACTCATAGAGGACGACACATTATGGCTCAATGAACAGGTGTCCCAGAGTAACAACAATGGACATTTAAAGAACCCCAGGTGGTTCAAATTAATCCGGAGTCCCTCACTAAGGCGTGCCTCAATTAGATGGTGGTTTTGGCATGTAAAGCCTCAATAACTTAAGTGATAATAAATTTCCATTCTTTGAAGTAAAGTTTATCTTCTGCCGACTGCCAGAATAGTCTTTTCTCTCACTATATTATCCAGTCTGCGTTACAACTTGGGGGGACATTGGTTTTGAAATAACAAAAACTGGATAAGAGTTAGATTCGGGGCTGCATCAGAATCTGATAACTTCCAAATAAAGCAACAATGTGTCTGGACGTATTTTTTGCCTCCTCTACAATTTAACCCCCTCTATAATTCGGTAAATTATCTTGCTCTTATCGAGGTCAAATTAACGAACGTCAGCAGCACAGATTAGTTTTCTTTAGTAACAAACTTTTCTGATGTAACGATGGTTGCAAAAAGGACTCACAGTGTCCTCCCCATCCAGTGGTGGGTCATCAAGACCGCCGATGTCAGCGCTGCCACCATCCATCCAGGGTTCGAGGGGGCGCTCGCCAAGCTGGCCATTGAACTTGCTGCTGATGGCCGTGTCCGTGAAGGAGTCACGCGTGGCATAGTCCAAGTCCGCATTAGGCGCGCACAGGGAGACAACATCCGGCAATCGGAATATCATCAGCTGCACAAGCCGCTGGTCCCGGCCCAGCGAAGTCAGCAGCCGCGACAGGGACGACGGTTCAGACTGTGCCCCTGGCTCCACGGGGTGAGCAGTCTCCAGCACGATCTCAAGCTGTGGCACACCAAGGATAACAACGAATGTTCATGGGACAAAAGAGCGATAAATAGTTCTATAGGTATTAGAAAATTAAGCTTCCACAATACAGTCAAACCTTGTTTTAACGAAGTCAGATGCAACACGACAATAACTTTACTGTTATTCGTTATAAGCACATATTTGTTACATGCTGATATTTGCAAGATACATTTTATATTTAATTCATAATACCTGAAATTTATTATATCGAGGTTCAACTGTATCAAAAGGCCACATTTACTGTAGAGCAGGCTCGGTAAGCCAGAAAAGGCGCAATAACAAATGACAGGCGATGCTGCCTTGAAGGTCCTGCACTAGAACGTCACAGATTTTGATGGGGCCCACTAAGGCCTAGTTAATTATTTTATTGGTAAAGATGGACCACGTTGTATTCTAAAGGAGGCAAAGATTGAACCTAGCAAGTTTGACTTTAACTGCATCACAATGACACAAATTGGGCAACATACTTTAAAATCCCACACTGACTGGTCAAGACAAGCGCTACAGTCAGTCACAGCAATCAGACTACCGTAACGGTCATGACGGCATGGCCTTACAGAAGCTGTAAAACTGACCAAAACTATAACCACTCAGCTTCTAAAGGGCCTGGCAGGCTTAGTGCTCAGTGAAGCTGGAATGAAAGATTCACACCAAACAGCCCTTGTAGTGAGCAGAAAATAGATCGCAATGAGAAAAGAATGAAGCCCTACCTCAGGCGAAACTGTCCGGAATACGCCCTCATAGACCTCTCCGTCCCGGACTTGCACTTGGACAACATGACCCTGGGTTGGGAAGAAAAATACATGTTTCTGTTTCAGACTTTGTCGGACTCCAGCGACAATTCAAGTCTGAAACTGCCAACCTCTTTTACAGCCATGAAACGAGTTATGCAACAGCAATATCACACACTCCTGAGCACCACAAATGTTGGCGACAGCAATTTTTGAAATTATACTCCCGGACAATTTTGTGGAAATGAAGAAAAAGTTACACGGGTGGTGGAGCTTCTTTCCATATGCTACCGTGTTTAGTCCGGCAGAGTTTGACAGTACTTTGTTTCGGTTTCTCAGAGCAGATACTGAATCAGTGAAGCTTCCTACTAGCAACAGTTTTGCATTTGCCAAAATGTGGGACCGCACCCGTGGATAACTTAGGGTTCAATGTTGAAAACGGTGAAAACAAAATTGCTTGGTATCATATGGCGATTAAAACGTCCTAGTTTCCTCAGCATGTTCTACTTCTTTTGTGTAGTTCAGCTAGCTGGCATTCTTGTGTAAGAAGGGACAACAAATGCCGTTTTCTCTGTCTTCCCTACTGTGCTGTCTTTTGTTTTGTTGCCAAAAGCAAATCAGACCGCACAAGCTTTAAAAGTTTACCAACATGCCTGGCACCGTCCCCCTTTTATATCACATGTGATGAACTTCCAAGATGTCCGCTTCATTTCAGGCGTGCTCGTGCTTCTGTTTTCCTAGATTTTATCATTTCGGTTATCGTCTGAAGATGAAGGGGCCTGGGAAATACCCCGATTCAATGGTAGTGCGACTGCATCACTAACAGAGCCCCCTCAAGAATGTTTAATACAACACGAAAACAGCATACAACTTACCACAAGCGATGCAGCAATGTGGACAAACCGGGCGTTATTATATATTCCTTCGAGCTGAAAAACAGAGCAAGTTGGAAAAGAAGGTCATCAGCAACTCAACTAAAGGAGCTGCAGAACTAAAGAAATGTGTGGCTGCTAGCCAACCAATGAAGGACGGTATGGAAGCTAAACAGAATAGCTCGCAGTTTGTTACCCTGAATGGGAGAGGGGGAAAGGAGGGGAATAAAGTGGAGATAAACAGAAGACATGATAGGCACATAAGAGCACAAGAAACTGCATTGAAACCACATTCAACAGACCTGAGAAACTCCCAAGAAAATGCCTGACAAGTGCCTAAAATTTTTCAGTTTGGCTGTTGGTTGAAGCCCCAGAGAGGAAACCCCACATTTGACATTAGAGAGTTTTAGAATAGGGGCCCCAAAAGTTTGGGGCCCCAAAGAGCTTTGCGGGTGTTAGCATTGGGGCATGCAAGAGCGATGAGTTTTAGAATAGGGCTTTGCGTTTGCGAATACCGTCTTGCGCTTGCAGCGCCACTACGGTGTCAAAGAAAAGCTATTATAAATATTAAAATAAACTATACCATTTTATGATACGAAGAGTAATTTTGACTTTCGTGGTTTTGCGCTTAATTGCAATTAAGGCGTTATTCTATTAGCAGCAAGCGATTTATTGCGCCTAATTTTGAGTAACCAACTTGACGTGCCTTCACCAGCCAAGCTAATCCACGTTAGGCCTACGAGCCATGAAATCGTCAATCGAATTCAGAATCAGCGGCGTCTAATGAATCAATCTTCATTACACACGTTAGTTGAGAGAAAGCGATAACCGCAGTCACTTCTCCTAGCTTACTAACTTCACGCGTTACCACGAATCAAGCCGAGTTTGGTACTCAGAGAGCCGCCGCTTCGGGTGCCGCCATGTTTGTTGACGCAAAACTTTTGGGGCTGCTTTTGGGGCTCCCGCTAAATCGGCGAAATAGCGTGCCCAACGCAAAACCCAAACGCAGTTAGCGTCTCGCGCATGCGCAGTGGTGTCGACGCTATTTCTTTGGGGCCCCTATTCTAAAACTCTCTATTAATACCGCGTTTTCCTCAGCGTTAAGTTTCAGACCACTGCAACCGTGTGCAACGAGACTTAAACTTATCGATGAAATTCCCCTCTGTAATGCCAAGAGGCATAGACAGCACTTCCAATAGATAAACACAAACTTACCTTTCTATCTTGAGAAGCTTTTGACCTGGCTGGCCTGCTGAAAGCAAACAAAAAAAAAAAGTGTTGCACAAATAATCTGCCGAGTCATCCATCGGCTACAATCCAGTGATGTGGATTAATAGCATTAATAAATGAATTTGACTGAATAGCCATCAGAAATGTTTACAAGTTACTATTCAACATACCGAATGAGCACTTTTTGCCATTTGATGCAAGAGCGAAGCTTATATGCTTACAGTGTCATTCCATGTGGCTATTGCTGTTCACATGAATGGCAGTGACACACACTGCTTGGAACTCTGTAGAAAATGTGTCCTTAAATAGTTGATGAACATGTCTGCAACAACTTGCTCCGTAGAACTTCACAAGTCAGAGCCGGTATTTTGTAGCAATGCCTTTCAGATGCCAATGCCTTTTCGCGCTTGGTCCGTGGTCAGAGCGACAGTCCGCGCACGTTATCAACGGGATCAGTCGGCCGTGAGCGGTGGATGATAAGACTAGTATAGAATAAAGCATAACGCATCGCTACAAAATACTGGCCCAGCTTCCCTCTAACTATTCATTAGAAGGCGGCTGCTTGTAACCGGTTTCAAGTAGTCATTTCATTAAGAGAGTAAACTGTTGCTTTCACATTTGTAAATGCCTAGTGAGCAAACAGCACATTATTCTGACCTACTGATACTATTTATTCAACTGTTACAGCATTATCCTACCTGCTACTACCACACGTGAAAGATTTCTCTGCTTGAAGCACAGTGACAAGTAAAAAACGACAAGAAGTAATTTTGAGTGCACAATTTGCGTGAAATATGTTGTAAAGTGTCCTTTAAGAAATTTACTTTTGAAAAATATTCAGCTTGCTTGCATACTTGAAATCGGCATGGAAAACGATGGAAAACACAGGAGGCGTGGCTACAAAGGTGTGTGATGCACTGTTACCGACATGAATGGCGACTTAATATATATATATATATATATATATATATATATATAGTTTCTCTTTCTACTTTTTCCATAGGAGGTCAGGCAAACTCAGAAAGACTGCTATCACACGGCACAGGGAAGCAATTTCTCCCGCTGAAGTCCTTAGCTTTTTATCTCCTCAAACAACTGCCCCATAAGCTTTTAAGACTAAGCATTGTTTCAGCGGTGGGGGGAAAAAAGAGAAAAAAGTACAAGCATAGAGAGAGGATGGAAAATGCGCTAGACTTTTAACTGATGGTTTGTTTTGCACTTCGCAAACACCTTTACTCTCTCCTACCTGGCATATGCCTTCCACAAGCGAAATAAACAACCAGTTTGAAGGTCTAGAGCGTGTCATGTGGTCCTCTCACTCCCCATCCAAGTTTTTTTCCGCAAGGGCAATGCTTGGTCACAACCAAAATCAATTAACTCGGCTTATCCCTACTTAAAATAAATTCTAAGATTTTATTTATTTATTTTATTTATACATACTGTCAATCCCAATAGGGATTATAACAGGAGGGCAAAAAGAAATAGGGATTTAGTACAAGGCAAAAAAATCTAACATAATACAACCAGACGTCGCCCAATCTACAAATGCAAGGCATACCGCAAACTCTTTAAAACTAAATTGTACAGACAAAATGACATTGTCACTTGAGTTAAATGAAAACAAAAGCAAAAATTATACATGCCAAAACCCCGATTTGATTATGGGGTAGGCCGTAGTGGGGGACTTGGGATTTTATTTGACCACCTGGGGTTCTTTAACCCTTTCAGTGCACTTTTTTTTTTTTTTTTTCAGAAGTGATGCACTCCCACCATCGGGGGTGTTCTTTCTCTATTATAAAATGAAAACTACGGTTTGTGTTTAGTTATGCAGAAGAGAAAAGAATCACGTGGTTAATCAAAAATCAAATCTTGGTATCCGAGGGGAGAAGAATGGAGAACGTACCAGTACGTCAGTGACATGGCGGGACAAACTCGGAAGCATACCAGAACGTCAATGGCACCGAACGGGTTAACGTGCACCCAATGCACAGTACACGGGTACTTTTGGATTTCACCCCCATCAAAATGTGGCTGCCACCGCCGGGATTTGATCCAGCGCGCTTGGGCTTAGCAGAGCAACGCCAAAACCCCCAGCGGGTCACATTAAGCAAACCAGCCCTTCCATTGGCATTGCCAGTGTTGTCATGCATCATTTCACAATGAATTAAGCTCTCTTCCCATCTATTACACAATGACTGCCACTGCGACATATGTGCGGTTAAGCAAGATGGCAATTTCATACAGGGAAGGATTTCCAAATTATTAATGCTTAAAAGAAACGGTGAACATGTTACATTTGTAGAGATACCACCACAAGCTAAGGTTCAAAAACTATGGGTATCGAAGGAAGTTTGCTGCAGAGACATGCAACCAGAAAATCAAACGGTTGAATTCTGGAGTTTTACGCGCCAAAACCATGATTTGATCATGAGGCACACTGCAGTGGGGGACTCCGGATTAATTTGGACCACCGGGGGATCTAGTACTTGCCCCCAATGCACTTGCGTTTTTGAAAATAGAGTGGTAAAAGGTATGTGCAATTACAAGACGTTCTAATTACCAGACACATCGTCGGGCAAGGTGAAAGGTGAGTATTCGTTCACTCAAATTTCGCTCATGAATTAAAAAAAATGCACCTGAAGATTCCGTGTCTCATTTACAAGAGCAAGTCTGTACAGCAACTTTACAAAAATGTCAATAACTTTAAAACTGTCAAAAAACACCTATGTGAATGAACAAGAACTGCCATGACAAATACGATATTTCGAAGAATGTGAGATTTCAAACAGCTGTTGCTTTAGCTTTGAAGAATAGGCGTAACAAAACATTGCAATGATGAAAAATAATAACCAAGACACTGAAATTGAATGAGCAATGCCTTGTTCCCAAATGCAACAAAGCGCTCTCCTCTACAAAGGAAACAGCTTACTTTTAATGCATATTGTTTGCCATTTCCATTATCCAATTACTAAAGAAACGTTCGTCTAGAATTCCACAGAAAGCGCTTCAAACGAGGCAGAAGTCCACCGGCAATGATCAGCCCGTCAGCATGTACACCATGCTCGCAATTTTATCTCGCATCTTGTGGCGACTAACTAGGCTAGAGATAACATTTCTGGCGTGCCAAAAAGGGAAGAGTTCCATTAGCAATGTACGAGATGTGGCTACTCGCACTGTTATCGCTTTCGAGAACACTGCAGAGGTAACGAACGAGGACGATTCAGCTTCTTTTCCTTTCGAGACAGAGCGCCCTTGGTAGCGGAATGTTTGGGACATCAACGAGGTCACTAGGAAGCGAGATGTTACACGTTGCTCGCACGACAACTCGTAAATTGCAACGCAGGGCTTACGAGGGCAAGAAGGTTTCCTTAAAATGCCTGCTACAAATTTTAGTGAAGTTTTACATAGAGTTTCAACGTAGTCGCGACGGAAAGGCGAAAGTTCATGATGCATTGCGCCAAATTCTCGCCCTATGTGAAACAGTACAGATAAGATTCGCTTTTCAGACAGAATAGCATAATATTCGTAAATTATCGCCGTCGCCTGTGCGCGCGAGGAAATACAGAATTCGTGAGAGCGCGGCGGCGAGTGAGGATCTGTTTAATAATGTTGCTTCCAGCCCGAGTCTGGTACGAACTTTTCTTCCCACACACACAAACACAAGGGCGTTTGCAGCACGAGCCTCCACACGAGAGAGAAAAGCGAAGTCGAGCGACGAATATGCAGTACTTGAAATGCATTCTCCGAGCAAGCAGAAAACTGCACTGGCGCATTCCTAAGCATCGGGCCGAGACGCGGGTCGAAGATGCTGCTACACTGCATCGATTCATACGCGATCACGGGTTCTCTAGGCCTACATGTTACTACGAGAAGCATGTTTCGAGTCGCGGCAAACAAAAACAGCGCAGACGCTCAAGTTTTTCTGGCCACAGAGTAGCACCGCACGACATCCCGAGCGCGGAACGCAGAAAACAAAATGAGAATGGTACAAACCTCGTGCTGTTCTTGCTTTTCCGCTTGGTATCCCCACTCATGATTGTTCGCTGGACGATGGGACGTATTTGAAGCACTTGTCCACTCTTGTTGCCGCACAAGAAACCGTTTAAAGAGTCCAGTCCTAAGTTGGCGCTCACCTCCAAGGTGTCCGGTTTGTTTTCCTATTTATACTATTGTACAACTATTGCAGCTTCGTAGCGTACGAAGTGGGTTGATGAGTGGATCACCTGAACCACTAGGCCTAAACGGCCGATTCTCGCTGAGGCCAAAGCGCCGAAGTCCAGAAATATCACAGACACAAGTATAAAAACAAGGCATCTGAGAGGGAATGGTTATTTACAGTAGTTCCTATGTTACACTTTTCCCTTCTAGTAGTAGAATACCCGCGCGAATACGGGGGATCGCTTAAGGGCCAAAGGCAGGCCCCTTCCTAAGCCTAACAGCAAAGGGGGGAAGCAGTGCGAGATCCCGAATACACGCCGGGGGCGCCTTTCGCCCGCTACCGCCGCCGCACTACTTTATCTCGTGGAAACAGAGTTCTCGTGATTTGCACATGCACGCAGGGCATATCGACGCATTACAGAGCGACAGTACGAGAGAAGGACATGCCAAGGCTATTGATTTAGCTTAACGAACTTAGGCTGCTCAAAAAGCCGGCCTTCGAGAACGTCGCACAACACTTCCTCGTGCTGGCCAAGCGCCCATGCTCTTGAACTGCCGGGAGTTTAATCACCCCAGCAGCGTGGCCAATGTTTATGTGTCATACATTCGTCGCCGAGCTGCAGGGTTCAGACACGGCTAAGGTCTCAAGATCTGGCAGACGGCATGCAGCGAACGGAGCACAAACTGGAGAGCGGTGGCCAAACTCCAAACGCGCATCAAACGCACAACCGCGTGGTCCTGTATTTACCTTACCGTCAAAATCGATTTCCCCTCGCACATCACGACGCGCGCGAATTTCTCCAGCGCGACAGAACTTGTCTTTGCTGCTGCGAAGCAGCGTTCGGGAGGAAAACTCTCGCTTCGCACGACACGTCAGCAAATGCGAAGGATACCCCGCGACAACAACGAGATCGCGCTTTCTGATTCTACCTCTTCTTCACTTGCGGCTCGCGCAGGAGTCGGCCGAGAACGTCGTGCCAGTATTATAGAAGTGAAATAATCTTCGTTTAAATAATTACATTACCCACCGAAGCATGCATTCGTATTGCCAGTTATCGGCTACGAAAGACAAAACGCGCTACTGCGCCTCATAGACACTTGCTGTCCAAGTCACGCGGTCGCTTGGGTATGTAAACAACAATTGCGCAATACAGCCCAGACTCAGGCGGCCCAGGTTCCGCAACACGTTTCCGGCCTTCTCCTTGGGCAAGACGCGTGGTGTCCGGTGCTGCATCACTTGCAATGAAGGCTTGCGTAGTTTGGCCATTTGAGTTGCAAGCTGCTCTCATTTCCCCTCCCCTCCAACGCCCACTTTATAAGTCATGCCGGCCATTGACAGTATCTAACCGGACGGTTACGCTGGTTAAAAACACGCACTTCAACCAATAATTAGAAGGGCGGGGGGTACGCGGGGGGTACTAGATTATTCGGTGCTGTTACAATTTAAGCATAACGGGTGCCGTGGTGAAATCCGCTTATAACGAACTGGACCTTAGAACGAACCCATGTACGAAATTTCGTCCGATTTGTCAGATATGCTCGTACAACTGCTTCGTGAACCGTTCATCGCGACACAAATGCAAGATGCCCCAGTGAGCACTAATTTGCATTTATTGTGACAGTACAACTACTACTCAAAGTATGACAATTTTTGTTCTTGCAGCTTTGCATTCAGTGTAATTTCAAAAGCCAGACAGCCCCAATGCGGACATACATTTTATCTAGGTATATGAAAAAGATTATAAAAGGTTGATGTTTCTGCACTGCAAAGCCTACCTAGCTTAGAATTTTTTTTTTAATTATGAGACATAGTGGCTTTCTTTGGTAAGTGATAAGGACCTTCCAGTTTCCAGATGAGCTGCCCTAGACAGATCAGCCAGAGCACACATAAAAGTTGTTTTGCTAGCTAGATGCAAGCACTGCCATCAATGTCATCAATGAAAGCAGGTGCCATTTTGTTGGAGGTAGCTTTCTGACAAAAGTTCAATACATACAATGCCGTGTTTGACATAACCAATTTACAATGATTACAGCTTACAGAGCTCAGGTGCTTTGAGAAAAAAATCGGGGGTCTCAAACACGTGCCCTTTTTTGCATTTTCACTAGCCGCATAAGCATAACTTGCCCAAGCCTTAATACTTTACTGCTCCTTTGATAGGCCAAACTGAGGCCTGCAGGTGGCCATGTGCTATGCATCTTTGGCTAGAGATGCATCTTTGGCTAGAGACTCCTGGGCATAATTAGTCGTACCAGGGTTCAGTTATAAATGAGTTTCACACTGTAGTGCACTTCCTTATCACAGACACTGACAAATCGCTACCCAAGAAAACTCAATTTATTCCACTTCATTCTTTACAATTCAAAGCAATGAAAACCGAAACAGAATGGAACATGGGAAAGAAAAAAAAAAAAAACATCACCACAGCGCAGCGTGCCATGCCAGAAGATACTGACTTCACCCACAATCTTTTATTCCTTCCAGAGGCTACTGCACTTCCTAATGGAAGATGAACGTTGTGGTGGCTGCACACGACACAAAAAATACGATCCATGCGCCTGGCATGTATAGACCCGACAAATGTTGACTCCTGTGGTGATGTCATGGAGGTGCTGTGCATAAAATATGAAGTACAGGGGTGGGGTGGGTCGGCCGCCTCATTTTCGTCTCTGGAACAAGGCTCTGGCTCGACCTCGTCCTCTTGCAGCTGCGTAAATGGACAACCACAGAGTCAAGGAATCAGTCAACTGAAAATAGCCTCACATGTTGTAAGTAAACACACCACATTTACAATTCACAAGAACCATTTTTGAAAGCTACCAAGGCGAGAAATGCAAACATGCTTTACTGCCTGCTGCTTCCCACACTGGTCAGATTTGTAGAGATTTGTAAACATTGGTCAGAAATTTCACTGGACAGAGATTAAGGTTTTTCGTTATTGTTATTGCTCCGATGGAAATGCATTTCCCACACACTAGGTTTGGTGTGCGATTGCACGTTAAGCTAAAACGCATTCAAACTCAAACGTGAGATTCTAGGATGACTTGACTAAGAGGATGATCACTATAACATGCAGTGCAACAAAAGAGTGCTCAAATTGATCACATTTGATGTCAGATGGCTTAGGTGGACACCACATTCCTTAAGTCATGACCGAAATCTCTATAAAGTGGATTTATTTGACATGTTCAGCAGCTTTTTAGGCTGATGCCATGGGGAGAAAACGAGGTGGAGAAGCAGCCATGGGGGTTGCGAAAGAGCATTTTTGAAACATACGCCTCCCGTTCCTGCCATCACTACATTTTGCAAGAACTTCTTTTTGAGGGATTAAACGAAAGTTTACAAAGGCGTGTAAATCTTTCCATGGGGTCAGTGATGCTACTGCCGACTTCTGATTTGGAGCAATTTTTGGAGCATTAGAAATTTCATTTTGGAGCACATTGGAGCAGGCAATTTGGCATTTGGGAGCAGCTGATTTTTCACATCCTGAAGTATTTCGAAAAAGCGAGTTGCAATTTACATTCAGAGACCTGACTAATTCGTTCGTTCTTACGAGAAGCCTGGTAAACATTTCCATCCTTTGCAGATCTCGTGGAGAAAAAAATGCTCATCTGTGCATGCGACACACACACAAATTGATATCGTTTCATATATTGCTAGTTTTCCCAGATGTCGTTCGTTATATCCAGAAACAGAAATTATGGACACATTGGCGGCATACAGTTATTATAATCACATGTCATGCTGCGCTTCAAACAAGCTACAGTAGAACCCCGCTGTTACGTTCCCGGGTGCTGCGTTTTCCCGGCTGTTACGTCCTTTTCGGCCGGTCCCGGCGTAGTTCCCATAGGACCCAATGCATTGGTAACCCCACTGTTGCGTCGCAAATGTGGCACCGTTCCCTCATCATGCCTTGCGAACTGCCACCCCGCTGCCGCCCAAGCGGCCATTTTGACTTTCATGTCGCTTGGCTTGGTGACTTGACGATGGGATTGGCTGCCCAAAGTGCCGGGGGCGACACCTGTGACGTATTTTCGGTTTCCGCCAGCCAAAGCATGGCCTTTGAGATCCGTATTTCCTATCTAAAGATGGTGTCTATATATGACGTGGTGGCGCACTAAAATTGGTTTTGGCGCATAGATGTTCCGTATTAAGTCCAAGGGCGATAACGCCATCGCCCCGCGCCGTATGTGCGAGTGAAAGCGTTCGAGGGGAGCCGACAACCGCGGCGCCTATCTCGCACGCGCAAGAAAGAAAAGCAGGGAGGAAGCGCGCCTTTTTCCGTCCCGCTCGAGGCACCGGCGAGGGAGCGAGGTGGAGGAAGAACGAAAGGCGTTGTACTCTGGCATCAAGTGCTTAATGCGCGGCGGCGTGATATCTTGAAGGCGATCTGCTTTGGGGATAGAGTATAGGCAGTGTAGGTGTGTCGGTGGCTCATAACTTTGAGCGTGCTGTGTGTTCTCGGCGTTCAGTTTGCGTGGAAACGATAGACACCAGTAGGAAGGTCACTTCGTTCGCTGCTGCTGCGACGCATCCTCACGCCAGCGTTTGACAGCGCGTGTCCGCGCTCATCGAGTGTCATGTGTTTATGTTTGCCTCTGCGCGCTGACGCCAGGCTTGTTAATATAGTTAATAAGCGAATGTTTACAAGTTTATACGGAAGATAAAACTACTATACTACTTACTTTGTATAGCTTCCTACTAATTTGCAATCGCAATTGATGATTCGGCTTTCGGGCGAAACTATTTTTTTTCACACTTAAGAATTAAAACAATATTGTGTGCAGTTCAACGCTACTCTCATTTTTCAATTTTCCTGTTTCTCGGCTTTTACGTTTTTTTTGTCTTTTTTTGTTTTATTTTACGGTCCTGTGAAAAAACGTATCAGCGGGGGTCTACTGGACTAGCTGCGTTTCTGGAGTAGATAACGTCCGCCGATGAATCGCCAATTGACCTTGAAGCCACGAGCCTCAGCAGAAACCGCACTTTGCCGTCGAGCCGCCTCGCAAGGCAGACGCCGCATCGGCGCCGTGCATGGCGCTGTGGCTTAATCGAGACTAAAGATCGGGACGTACGCGCTAGTGCTGTTTCGTCTCCTGTTCACAACTAAGATTGCAATTAAGGCTCGCCCTATCATCACGTTGCACGTTTTAATTCCCCAGTGGTGCAATTGTCGGCGATAGATGCCGTCAACTCTGAGACTGTTTGGCGCAGTTAGGCGCAATTTTCATCGATTGTATCAGGATGGCGCAGTAAATCCCATTTGGCGCACTTTGGCGCAGTTGGCGCAGGAGTGGAATCACTGCATGAGGTGTATACGAGGTGTGTTCAAAAAGAAACCGAACTTTTGAAATAGCGCACCAACCGGCAGAGGGGGCGTGCTGCAGCTACTGAGTGCATGTAGCAGCAGGTTTAGACAACAAACTGCCATTTGCCGCGTTTCGCTCAGACAGTTAGTTCGCGAGCTATAGTAGCTGAAGTGAGCACATGAACAAGCTGTTCTTCAGATTGGTGCCAAAGTGACAAGGAAGGAATTGGAAGAACAGCGTGCGTGTGAGAAGTTCTGCTACAAACTTGGGAAAACTTTCACAGAGACATTTCAGTTGCTAAGCCAAGCATACAGGGAGGACTGTATGAGCCGCACGCAGTGCTATGATTGGTTAAAGCGTTTTGAAGATGGAAGAATGTCAGTCGGTGACGATCCCAAGCTTGGACGACCTTCCACATCCACAGATGATGACCACCTCGAGAGAGTTCGAACTGTGATAGCGTAGGATCATGTCATGAAATTTTAAGTGACAAACTTGGGATGCGTCGTATCAGTGCGAAATTCGTGCCGCGTTTGTTGACTGATGAACAGAAACAGACCTGTGTTGAAATCAGCCAGGAACTGCTCACCGCTGCCAATGATTAAAACTGTCTTAAGAACATCAACCAGGTGATGAGACATGGGTTTATGGCTATGATGTGGAAACGAAAGTGCAGTCATCGCAGTGGGTGGCCAAAGGTTCTCCTCGTCCAAAAAAAGCATGTATGAGTCGGTCAAAAATGAAGGTAATGTTGGTTGTGTTTTTTGTCTGCAAAGGCATTGTCCATCAGGAATTTGTGCCACATGGTCAGACGATAAAAAAAAGAAGTTTACCAGGGAATCCTAGCACGTTTGAGAGGTTATGTACGAAGTAAGAGGCCTGAATTGGAGGAAAATCAGGCTTGGATGTTGAATCATGACAATGCCCCAGCTCACGCGTCGCTCCTTGTCCGCAGCTACTTAGCGAAACACTACACTCCTATTGTGCGCCACCCACCATATTCTCCGGACCTAGCCCCCAGCAGACGTTTTTCTATTCCCCAAGCTGAAAACCACCTTGAAAGGACGTCGTTTCCAAACCGTAGAGGAGATCCAGGACAATGCGAGAAGAGACCTGCGTGCCATTCCAGAAAGTGCTCATAGGAGGCTTTCCAAAAATGGAAGAAAAGATGGGACGAGTGCATTGCCAGTAGAGGGGACTTCTTTGAAGGGGACAGCACTTAAAATGGTGTACCATAAGCAGTAAAGGTGTTATAGCAAAAGTTCGGTTTCTTTTTGAAGATACCTCGTAGATGCAATTTTCTTCAACTCAAAAGGGACACTGAAGGGAGTATTGCATCTAGTAAGCGGGCAACTTTGGTCCGGAAAATCTATACACTTGTTCCATAACATGGGACGGCTCAATGCAGAGAATGTTGCGATTATTAATACAGCACAGCTTTCCTGATTAAAAAAAAAAGAATGCTTGCCTTTAGTCTCCCATTAACCACTTAAGAGGTCTTGACCTCAGCCCACCATAAGTGGTTGTCCCTGTTTGGCTCACAGTGACAGCTAGTCATAGGATCGGTTTCTGAATAACTTGTTATGCCAAGGATGTCAAGCAGTGTTTTTCATTTTTCCCACAATGCTGATGCCGGTAGACATTTCGTCCTACAGGTAGCTATAAGCATTCCGTGTGTGGTAGGTTGATGGCGCTTTACTAATCACAGTGTCAGACATGCCAGGCTGCGTGCGCTACCACCCCGCAGTCAGTCCCTGGCAGTTCTCATGGCAGCTATGAAGGAATGCTGAAAGTTTTACTACTGACATTGAAAACCATTCCTTTATTTTTCGTGAATCTCCAAGATGGAAAGTGGATGACTCACGCTTATAAATAAGTATCCTTCGCCATACGAGATCTGCAGTCCCATTTCTGTTTTTTTACCATGTTAGTCGAGCATTTCATGTCATAAGAGAAGTGTATGGCACCATTTTTCAAAAAGAGAAATAGGCCCCTCTCCTATGGTGTTGAAGTCAATTATAAAAACTTGCTCAGATTTATTGATGTGGCAGTCTTATGAAGGGGAAATATTCGTAAAATCCCACTCACACAGCAGGGTCACAGTATAATCTATTTGAAACATGAATCAAGAAGAATCATGAATTGGCGTTTTTGTTCAGATCACATCATATGAGGCAGAACCAGAACTGCAAAATGGTGTTGCTTTAAAAACCACGAACTAGTTCGGGACTGCATGCTAACTTACTAAGAATAAACCACATAATGAAGTGCTGCACCAATTAAATAAGCCATGTGCAAACCAATCCAGCCCACACAAACGCAATCTTGGGATTGCAATTACCTAGCTACAAACTTTCTTCAACAGAGCACTACCCATGCGAACTTCGATATGACAATGCAGCTGACACAATAGGTGCAGCTTTGGAAACTACTCCTTTGATTTGAAATCTTAACAGTTTTTATTCCTATGCAAGAGGCCAAAAAGACCGAGTGTGCACATAGTGCCCTTCCTTCCATACTGGGAGGTCATTTATTCTGTTCAAAAAGAGCTTTAGCTTGCGGCAAACTCCGATGCCACCTATTCAAATACCTGTAAGCCGTAAAAATGCTTTTATGAAACACCTGAAGTGATTTGCATAAAATTTGCTGTACTTGAAAGAGAATGTATATAATTCTAGTAAAGGCAGGAAGCCGATTTTTGATTTGGGGCCTGCAATTTCTTACAATAATCTGCAAGTTTTCAATCAAATGTAAGCACAAAGTTAATAAATTTCGTAAATCTGCACCAAGAACAAATATCGCAGTTTTGTAAACTGCACCCGCCAGAGCATCTAAAGCGGACAATTTTGATATTCAAATTTACAGCTTATGTGCATATGTTACGGTGTTTACGACGGTCTTGCAAAAGTCCTACTCACAAATTAGTGGTATGTCAGGGGACATATTCTCAGACGATCACTTTTGGCGATACTATCGCCTTCCCGTGATGTAGTGCTCCAATGAGCTCACCCGATCTTGCTCAACCAGCCAATAAACGTGCACCGAAAGTGATATCACCGAAAGCGATCGTCCCCGAGTATGTCCTCTAAGTGGTGTATTATACATGAACTTTGTCTACTTCAAAAGTATACTTTTGCAATTTTCAACTATTGTTCTTAAAAATTGGTGGCCTCAACAAAAAATCTTCCTACAGTCACTAAGTTTAAACTTACACAATAAGGAATGAGTGTGCTTTAATAATGGTCACCGACACTGGCAAACTTTTCACTGCAGCATTAAAATGTTACCAGTTCCCCTGCTCTGAATTTGCTCTTTGCCGTTGACGCTATGACCACCAGGTCATGAAGTGTTCCAAAACATTTCTCATGACCGAATAGCTGTCCCTCTTGAAAATAAGCTGATGCCACTTGTCACCTACAGCAAATTGTTGAGCTTCTGGGCACCGTGTGTTGCATGTTCAATAACACGCATGACTGTTCACATAGGCTACAGGAAAATGGAATGATCAGTAACAAAATTATACTTCACAGGCCATAGATATCTATCAACACCATGATCACTCCCGGGCTCACGCACCAAAGAGGTCTCAATAAGGCAGCCACCTATCAATAGCTGTTGTCATTTATAGCCCATGCGGCCAAACTGGCCAATACAAACGGTAGCTTCAAAATGGCAAGAGGAAATCGCATCGGATGCCAGGTCTAATAAATATGTCCTTCAAATTTTTCTTCTTCAGATGACTTACGAAGGTGTCAAAATTCGCCAAATGTGAACTAAATTGCAAGTGCAATCTTGAAGCTAATAGTTGGAGAGTCTAAATTGAAGGTTAGTGCATAGCACCGTGCTGAGATATTTCCCATGGCACACTAAACTTTCAGATTACGGCACAACGTATCTTAACTATGCATTCACAAAAATCGCACTTTATTTTTGATACTTCACTGAAGTTAGTGCATGCATGCATGCATGCATGCCAATTGAAGCTGAAAGTGTTCATGGGCTAGAAAACATATTTCGACTCCACAAATGTAAGTATTGACAGGTATGCTATGGATGATGGCTGATGTTAAAATTGGAACTATCTCCATACACATCGCCAGACGTTGACATTGCAACTGTATGGCCGAAAAGCGCATTATTAAAATCAAGCGTTATAGCCAAGCTAGCACTACTTGCAGAAATCTAGAAGTGAATTCAACCGCACTGGTAGGGCTAACTGCCATGCCAGTAAGCTATGCTTTCTGCAAGTAGCTGCACCTGTAGTAGCAGTAGAATTAGTAGTAGTAGTAGTAGTAGTAGTAGTAGTAGTAGTAGTAGTAGTAGTAGTAGCAGCAGCAGCAGCAGCAGCAGCAGAAGCAGCGGTAGTAGCTGCCACTAGAAAAAAGACGCGTTCTTGGGAAGGAAGAAACCATGAAGAACGTTAACTCTGTCTAGGGCACTTACACAATGCATGCTAACGTTCGAAATTCCGAAAGTAAGGGTAAACAAAACTAAACATTCTACAGACAAAGAAAACACAGAAATGTCGACCTTCTGAAATTCGCTACACCGTTTAGCTGCTCACGGAGACAAGGGAAAACGAAACATTGGCTTAGCAACTAAAACATCGTTGGCTTAGCACCAGAGATAACACCGAACAACAAACAAAACCATGGGGTCGCGCTAGATCTTTACTTCACTCAATCCCACGATAACGAGAAACTGCATTCAGCAAAAGAAGAATGTGGGCTAACCTTGCGCTCGTAGAATCGCCGACTTGCCCCTGCCGGCGGACGCCGTCGCACTTTTGGCACCGGCTTTTTTGAACATAGGAGCGTTTTTGAGCATGTCCGGTAGTATCATGAAACGTATCTTGCTGCCCCTGATGTAGACGTTCTCGAGCTGAGCAACTCGTCCGTCGCGGTACGTGACCGTGATGTTGCACATCTGACAATTCATGTTGTCCTCGGCCTCCACCAGTTTGCCCCGGTAAACTTCGCCGGTGTTGGTCTCGCAGGTGACGATGTGCCCTTCAGCTTCGTGAAGAACTTTTATGGGCACACCGATCGACATGCTGGCTCAATTTCTGCGAGGACACTCGACTAAAATCACGCAGATTCAAATAGATTACGAGAAACACTCGCTAATCGCTCGCAAGTTCAACGTTACCGGTACGTTTCCCGCTGTAAACATTGGTACCGCAGCAAATAATAAAAAAAGACAATATTCAACATTTATGTAAATAACAAAACAGGATTACTTATTGTATTTCAGGAACTCCATTAAATTCTAAATAAAAAAATTACTTTAAAAGTTTACTATTTGCTGCGAGGCTACTACATGCACTATTTGATGTTATTTTAATAAAAATTTGATCGAAACTACAGCCACTGTATCGAAACTCTGATTTTAGGAGCCAATATTATTGTCAAAAGAAATGCTGATGTCTTATATTTTAATATAATGATTAGCACGGCAGTGGCAGGTGTTCTTGTTCATGTTCATACTTTTCTCGTGACATTCTTGTGCGCTGGCTTGTGACCGCACTACGGTGAACCGCACCACCACCGCATGCATGCATCACAACGTTGAGGCCAGCGCACGCATTCTGTTGCGTCTGCAGTCACGTCCTACAAAACCAAGTACAATTTTCATGCGTATGGGTGTTCTGTGACTGAACACTGAACCAGCTGAAGATTCTTTTCAGACTCACACCCGTGTGAGCTTGCGCGTACGTGGTGTGTACCCCGCGTGTAGCAGACGACCCACAGGTACAGCGGTAGGAAATAGTCGCAACAAAGTGGCAAAAGACGCGGTGCTATTTAATGAAAAGCAGACCATAGTTGAATCACAGAACACCCATACAAACTTGAATTTCTTTCACTCTCGCTACTCCCAGCGCTTGCAGCGTTCGACCCGTTTTATCTGCGCCGGACAGCGCGCTTGGGAGCACGACCCCGGCGACGCTTCAGCATCCAAGGGTTGCGCAAGTGAGCTTGAACTTCCCCTTTCCGAGGTCAAACAGGTTTCGCCGTCGGGAGACGAGCTCGTCTTCTGCAATTGGGTCGTCCTGCGGCCATAGTCCACTCAGCGGCCCCGCAGTCGAGACGTGCGCAACTTTGGTCCTCTCGAAGTTTGCTGCGCGACATCTTACAAAACAGCGAGGGAATGGCCAGCCAGGAGTTCGAGAGCGTCGAGAAGATCCTCACGGAGCATCTGCCTCCGGAAGAACTTCAGAAAGTCCGCGGCGTTCTCTACGGAAAGGAATGCGCGTGAGTGACGTTTGATCGTTCGGACCGGCTGACGTGTTGAGGTGGTCGTCTTCTCGACCCATATCTCGAGCCACGTCGTAATAGACGTAGAAGACCTCTTTTTTATTTCGGTAGGAATGAACTGCGTTTCCCGTATTTGGTATTTCGAGCTAGCTTTTCCGGCCGACGTATGTATGATCGGCAAAGTTCTTATAATGGTTATTGCATGATGCGACAGTCACGCGCTGGCGTGCGGATAGCTTAGTTGTTCTTTGTTCTTGTTTTTTCTTTGTTCTCGTTTTTTTCTTCTTCTTTTTATGAGAGTGCTACCATACTTTCATTAACGCTGCCATTATTTACGCGCTTTGATTAGCTCCATTGGTACAATTATAACGGCATAGACATCCCTTTCCCCTTCGCGATCTGTCACTTCTACGGGTTGAATGGAGAGGCCTAGGTGGTATTTTTTTTTTTGCTACGCTGTGTGCAACATTGATGTTATACCTATAACTTATAGCTGCTATCAGACAGTTCATTGCCGCACGTATAAGCTTGTTCCAGTTATTTATTATTATTATTATTATTATTATTATTATTATTATTATTATTATTATTATTATTATTTAATAAAGGCAATGAGTCCAGCCAATTCGTTGCGTGCAGCGTCGCTGTACAGTGTCTCATTCGTGAACTCCTGGGAAGATTTACAGACTCGCTTTAAATAATTCATGGCAGATATTGTGTTTAGAGGAACACAAGCTGGCATGAATACAATATTAGTATCTGTCAGTACAGGATAATAATTACAGCCATACTTTACAGGAAAGCTTAAGTGAGCAATATAGCTTAATTAAAACGTGCACAAATATATAGTACACCCCTGTCTTTATATTGCTGTGTTGAAGAGAGAATGAATGCAATGTAGGGGGGGGGGGGGCTTAACAGGCACAAAGTGAAATGTCAAAGTGACATCGCTGTAGAGTAGAAAGCAACAAACCAGCATGGAACAGCAATACTTATTTAAGCTGAGTTCATTTCCTTCTGCCTCAGCATATCTATTTCTCATTGCGCTTTTTTTTTTTTTCCATCTGTTATTCAGACAAAAAAATTAAAAACTTGAATATAATGACTGCAGGCAGCCACTTGCACTTTTTGTTTTGACTCATTGACTGTTGTCTGAGTAAGCGGAGTGCTTGAGATTTATTTATAAGCTGCCATGGTCACAGCATGTGCTGGTACCTGCTCCTGCTCAGTAGCGTTATTGCATGATCCAGCATTCACCACTTGCCTCGGAGATTGCATCTGATTTTTCGCTGTCTGTTGTGCAGGTGGCATAAAAAAAATAAAGGGATCAAAATGCTGCAGTCTAATGCATTTGCGCCCAACATGGTGAAATTAGTAGCCATGGTAGGCTTACATGGGTCATGCAAGTGTGCACACATGCATGCCTCTGAGCCTTGTACAGGTGCTCAAGTCAGATTGCCATGAAAATTTCATAAACAAGATGGGAAGTTCGCTATTTAAGCAGCAGGCCATCAGATAGCGTGAAAAATAATAGTTGCGAGATTCTCTTGTGAGAATGTTCAATTTGTATAGCTGGATTATTGCAATTCCCATTTGCTGCCCATTAAAACTGAGGAACTAGCAAGAAAGCTGTTCGTGAATTGGACAATAAGTCCGGTTCAAGTGAACTTTCATTGTTATTTTCATTTCAGCAACACACTAACCAATACAGTTGCATCAAATTGCATAACACATCTCTCACTGTAGAGGAGGAAAACTTAGTGGCTTGGTTTCTTTCGGGATTTCTGGCAATCCAGACAGTACCATCAGTAGAATAAAATACGATTATAACATACACTTGATCTCCACGGAGTTGCCAAGTTATCGCTTGGTACGAACTGATTATAGGGCATTGTCAGCTTGTGTAAACAAGGAACCCATATATATATGTGCTCCAAAATGTAATTTCCAACTTCTGGACTTGGTTCGCGCCTGCAATTTCACCCATCCATGAGACCAAGACCATGGCAGTGTATAAATAAAGCTATCACAGCAGTCGTGCTCCAATTACTCTGTGCCATCCCTGCCTCGCTAGCAGTGTCTTTCGTGTACTCAAAACATAAACAAAATTTTCAGAGCCCTTGACTTTGACTCCGAGGCTCTTGCCCTGGCCACAGAGCACAAGTTTGAGCTCAAGGGCTACAGAATGGTGGCCGAAAAAGAGGAGATGCGCCCACCGAGAGTGGTGCGCCTCGGCCTGGTGCAGAATCGCATCGTGCTGCCCACGACCGAACCAGTGGCTGCCCAACGTGAGGCACTGCACCGTCGCATCGAGACCATTGTCGAGGCGGCAGCACTGTGCGGTGTGAACGTCATCTGCTTCCAGGAGACATGGCGTGAGTATGCGAACAAATGAAATTTTCATGCCAGGCCGATGGTTTCTTTTCTCAAAGTTCACTGAGTCAGCTGCCCAGGAAAACTCTGTTTTAATAAAGTGCTTGGCTTTGCCTGGACTCTAAGCTGTTTTCTCATCTCAATGCTTTGATCTCTGAAATGTTCGCTGGCCGCTGAAGTTCACAATTGCCAATTGTAACAACAAAACAAAAATTAAGACAGGAACAATTCTTGATGATTACCTATGTCATGCGAGGAATTTTTGAAAGGTATAGAAGAGCTTCATAGCTGTAGCCACCAGATCGTTTCAAAGGGGCCATTTGTAAGATGTAAAGCAAATAGCACTGTACCCTGCAAATGCAAGAATTGTGATTTTAAAGATTTAACCAGATCTAGCCATACCTTGAGAGCACCATCAGCTGACAGCAAAGCCCTAGGGCCTCACAGCTGACACCAGAGTCTTCAAAGCTGACGCCAGAGTCTTCAAAGATATCATCAAAATCTGCTGAAGTTCACACGAAGACCATTACAAACTTTGACAAGGCTCCGTGACAGCTGCCATGGCATCGGGCCATTCTACCGAGGGTAATTTATATTAACTGTAATAATTAATTGCAGGCTTTAGAATTTTACTACACCCTCATTGTGGTATTTATCATTGTGCACACACAAGGTCCATTTGGTTCTTGCAAAGTTTCAGTTGTATGTAATTTCGTCTGCCTGTAGCTACTGTAATGAAATTGCTCGCAGTATCATGCTAGCAGTGTCATTCGTGTACTCAAAACATTAACAAAATTTCAGACAAAAAAATTAAAAACTTGAATATAATGACTGCAGGCAGCCACTTGCACTTTTTGTTTTGACTCATTGACTGTTGTCTGAGTAAGCGGAGTGCTTGAGATTTAATTATGGCCAAACAGCTTTCAATGGCTTTTAACAGCTGATGTTGCCAAATGTTGAACCTGTACAGTAGAGGACAGGAAAAAATAAGTTTGGGAAGTGACAGCTCAGGCTGTACTAATTCGAGCATATGTCACACCGCAGAGCAGGACAGAAAAATCAGTCATGGCTGTGGGGAATATTGGTTATTCTTAGTTCTAAAAGTGTTGCAATGAAGCATTTTGTGTTGCTTCAATGGACTCGGGAAAGAGCTGAAGGTCAAGTCCAATATGTCCAATACTGCAACAGTTAATAAAAAGATAATAAAACTTTCCTGCCTGTACCTACTGTAATGTGCTGATTGTGCGAGTTTGCAACCTCTTTTCTTTCAGACATGCCATTTGCATTTTGCACCAGAGAGAAAACACCCTGGTGCGAGTTTGCAGAATCCGCTGAGCACGGCCCATCTGTTGTACTCTGCCAGCAGGTCATCCTTGTTCCTTTATTTACGACTTTTCAAATTATTAGCCTAAAGTATTCTTATGCATTGTGTGCAAGTCTGTATATTACAAACCATTAGCTTAAAAGAGTACCAACATATTTTTGAAGTTGTACAATTTCTACCACATGGTTCTTGCACATAGAAGGACCACACTTAGTAAAGTATGAAGTTAGGAAAACACTTGTAAGGCACTATTTTAGTTTGATAGAAAAGTCTTTCTCAAAATGCCAGACCTGGTGTCAGTGTCATTAGTATCATGGTATAGCAAATGTATCAATAATAATGATAATAGTACTCTCACGGCACAGCAAAATTCGCTGCTGTCGTGTAGGAATAGGGCTAGGCTCTTAAGTGCTGCAGTTGCATGCAGCGGCAGCAATCTTGGGAATGGAGCGAGCTACTATATCGTGACACATACACCTTTCGAGTAATCAATCACCAAAACTATCATAGAAGCCAGTATTATAGTAAACTGAGCACCCTGTTGCTTGTTAGTATGTTAGTGTTTTATAGGGCTTGACTCGATGCCAAGAAATTTCAATTCGAAAGTGTCACGTCTGTATTCCTTTAAAGCACTTATTGATGCTTTTAAAAAGTCTGAATGTTACTCGAATTTGATCTTCAGCCTAAGCCAACCGGGAGCTTATTATATTTCCAGGAGCTTATTTTACCACAATAATAAAACTTATTTGAAATTTTCAGATGGCTAAGAAACACAACATGGTGATCATCTGCCCGATTCTCGAACGTGACGACTCTGACGTTCTCTGGAACACGGCCGTTGTAGTATCAAACAGTGGAGCCATTCTGGGAAAGTCCCGCAAGAACCACATCCCACGAGTGGGCGACTTTAATGAGGTGAGCGTTCCGGAAGCGTGCTGCAACAGCAAATGAATCCAGGCCTTGCTTTCAAGCCGAAGAATTTGCATGCCAACTACGCTAACCATATGCCAATGCGCATCAGGCGCATTACTGTCCTCTCTGATGCGCAAATAAACCATAACTAACGTATATTTTGTTTCAGTCTACTTACTACATGGAGTCAAAACTTGGACATCCAGTATTCCAGACACAATTTGGTAAGACTTGTTCGTTTGCACTCATTAATAATATCGAATAGAAAACCAAATACAGAACAAAGACAGCAGTTTCATTTCTTGTTTTTTATGTTTTTGTTTCTACGGTGTTTGCATTGTTAGAAATGCTAGCTGCGTTTCAACTAGCAAAGGAATGGTACTTGAAAACTAAAGAGCACAATATGAATTTTGTTAAGCATTAGCAGTTGTGGTGTTCACTGCACAGTCTTAGAGAATTCGCGATTTTCCCCGTACATTGTTCAATGTTTCCTTAGTCATGGCCTGCACATGTGTTGATGTGTCGTGCGCAGCTGATTTGGCATGCTTAACAGCATTTCTGTGCCCATTCTGCGACATTGCGCCAGTGTTGAAAGCATTATGTGGCACTTTGAGGGACACTGAAGTGACAGTGCAAAGAAATGCTATTGGCACTAGTAGGTTAGTGCTTATGGTTGCACTCTGGCCCCTTGCCCATAATCAGTGATGCCTTACAGTATTCTGGAAAAGGTACGTAGAACCAAGGACAGCATGGAAGACGGGACATGTGTGCTGCGTCCCGTATTCCATCATTACCTTGTCCTTCGTTTTACACGCCTTTTTTTTTTTCAAAATGTTCTGATGTCAACTCGTCCAGCTCGCTACTCGTCTCAACTTGCTGTCTTAATGACCACAGAGGAACATGCCATTGCAAGTCTAGATGCATGTGCTTTCTCAGAATAGTATAGCATGAAGACCTTTGCTAAATTCATCGCTGAATGTTGTGTGTGGTATGCTTCCATACCGCTGTTGAAGACCTGCAGCAGTCTGGCAGTCAACGTGCTTTTTCGTGCAACATGTGCTTGCAGGCAAGATTGCCATCAACATCTGCTATGGGAGACATCATCCTCTCAACTGGCTCATGTATGGTGCCAACGGAGCGGAGGTTGTGTTCAACCCGTCTGCGACAGTGTCTGGACTGAGCGAGCCGCTGTGGCACGTTGAGGCTAGGAATGCGGCCATAGCCAACAGCTACTTTACGTGTGCCATCAACCGGGTGGGAACGGTAAGTCTACATCCATGAATAGTTCATTTCCGCCTGAATACCTTGCTTAACGCAAGCTTAATGTTTCTGTAACAAAATAAATTCAGGCTCAAATTGAAACATGCTGTTTCACAGACGTTTGATGTTTTATGCATCCACTAGTCGCTCGGAATCGGCTCGACCTGACATGAAGTGGTCGCTGCAGTATGCACAAAAAAGAAAAGATATGAACACTATCAGGGGGGTGTAACATACAGACTGCGAAATGTGGCTGCAATTCCTTGAAAGATGCAACGTAAAAAAAAAAAAAAATGCCCGAAGTGTGAGAAAATATCAAATGAGCCGTGCCTTTTATTTCACTTTGTTTTCTCCCACACAGGAAGTATTTCCTCGAGAATTTACTTCTGGTGACAAGAAGCAAGGTGAGCTTTGCTTGGGTAAGGTTTGCCCATGCACACCATACGCATATGCCCCGAACACCCCATAAATATTTTCACTCCACGATGCTTACAATTTGTTTTTCCTTTCTCTCTCTCTCTCTCTAGCTCACCGAGACTTTGGACACTTCTACGGTATGTACGCAACCTCGTTTGACAACTTTGTGTTCCTGACAATATATTTTAGTGCTGAACTTACTGCCATTGATTCAGTGTTGTTGAGCACGAAACAAAATTTGTTGCTGTAACTTTGAATTTTTATTGCAGTAATTAAAAGCATAAAACAATGATGGAGACTGTAGATGGCTTTGAATAAGAATTAAGCTAGCAAATACAAGTCAAAGAAAGCACAATCTAAATTTTAACATGATCGCATGCATCAGGATAAGTGTTGCAAGTTTACTTAATTCAGGTGAATTATATTGTCATTGTAAGAGAGGCTATAACATAGCCTCTCTGGTTTTCACTATGCAAAACTTGGTTATAGTTGCTCGCATATGCCATTAACCGTTCTCACAGGTACACAAATGGTGTTAAAAGAGAAAAGATAACATGGCATTTTTATTCTACATGCAGAGCTGCCAGCCCTAAACAAAAAGTACTATTATTAAGTTAAATACACTCAAAATTGTCTTATTATTTAAATTCTAACTGTTTATTTAAAAAATCGCAGACTGTTTTGCATGGATGCTATGAACAGGCACTCTGCTTTATGGTATCGGCAAAAATTATTTGTGACAGACAAACTAAAATTTTTGTCAAATTTATTCATAGAACATTCATGCAACAGCAGCGGAAATTTTGGTTATCATTGTACATTGGTTCAATAAGGTCATGTCACCCTTACGGCTAGGTCTGAATAGTGGAGTTGGTCCCAAAACATCAGATGCTAAAATCGGTCGAAGACTCTATTTCCATTCTTTAAAAATCAGTGTCACACTAATTGAAATCAGTTTTGCCCTAAACTGGACGTAAATCAAAGATAGTTAAATTATTGATGTCAGCACGACAATTGTAAACAAGCTCTAAAAATAATGCAACTCACGACAAAATCGTAAAAGTTGACAGGTACATACATGTTGCCAAGGCTTCATAATGGAGAGTTAGTGAAAACATTATAAATGTGAGACGCATACAAAAATATGTGAAAGCACTTCTCTTTTCACATAACACACTGTTTCTGCACATGATGGCGCAGGCTCCAGTTATGTGACTGCTCCTGACGGAAGCCGCACGCCTGTAAGTTCACTTGTTCTTGCTCTGTTCCACGTGTATGCAGTATATATCAGCTCTGCTATTGCAAGCTTGGTAACATGCCGAAAGTGTTATGGCATTTCATTTTGAGAAGTTTTATCTATTCAGCCTTGAAAAAATTTGGTGTACCTGTGCCTTTCACTTGCAGCATGCGAAAAGTGCGCATCTAGATGATCGATCTGTTCTGAACGTTTGCTGCACACTTCTTCAATAATCAGCACAATGAATGGGGAAGATGAAAAGACACACTACAGCACTCTCGACTGCATGGGATATGTCACATTTACATTGACACACAAAATTATTGAAAAGCAATATTGCAATGACAGGTATACATTTAAAAAGAACAAATGTCAGTGTGGTTTTCATAACTTTGTTTTTGGTCTCTTTCACAACTGTGCATACGTTAATGTGATGTGTACCTTTAAAGATTGTTGGTATAGTTGGCGCTGAAATGTTATCTTTAGGCTTGTCTCTCTGCCATGTTGTTATGCTGTTTCAAGAAAATGCACATTCGTTCATTTGCATAACTTTTATTCGAGATGCATTCCTGGCATGTGCATTGAGAAGTGTACAAAACACGGACTGCAGAGTCATCCGCTCTTTCAGAGTACATCTCGGCAGTATTTAAGCACTCATAGTGCAAAAATACCTATATGACCTTTTATTGATCATCAGCATCTGCTTTAGGTGCCATGTCAGCCTCTTTTTTTCCACTAAAGCAGAAGAATCGTTTATGTTACCTTTACTGCCTTTAATGCTACTGAAGAGCTCCTCTTAACTGTTGATAACCTTGTACATGTGGACACTAGGACTCGTAACAGGTTGTTGAGTGGATCACCGGTTCGATGCCTAGCTGTGAGAGCCACAGTTTGATGGGGACGAAATGCAAAATTGTCCATTCACTTAAAAGCCCCAGGTGGTCAAAAATTGTCCGGAGCTCTTCACTAAGGCATCCCTGATGACCCACTGCGCAGTGTCGGGACGTAAAACCCCATAATTAAATTTTTTTTTTAATTGTAACAGGTATCATTCAGATTTGAAAAACCAACACAAAGGTGCACAAACCGAAAGTGTACACTTAACTAAATATTTCTGTCGAGAACAAAATCACAAGCCAAGTCCTGTTTTCCTTCTCCAGGGCCTTTCGAGAATCAACGATGGCCTCTTGGTCACAGAGGTTGACCTGAACTTGTGCCGACAAGTCCGCGATACTTGGGGCTTTAGGGTGAGTAACATGCTACTGCGATTACGGACTTGCTTTGGTAATATAATCATTCAACAATGACTTATAGATCTTTCAAATGCTCATCGTGCTTTGCAGATGACCCAACGCACGGAAATATACGCCGATGCTCTCTATTGGGTTTCTCAGCCTGCATTTGAGAAGCAAGTGATTGTAGACCCCACAGCCGGAGGTGACTACTGAGCCTTCTAGTGTGTCTATAGCTGCAAAGCACACAGGTAAGATGGGATTCTGCTATGAAAGCTACGTGGTGCACAGGCCAGTGCTATGTGGAATATTTTGGTTTTCGGTAACGGGCATTGTCATCTTGGAGACACTGGGTTGTTCACGAGAACCTATATATTTATTACTGGCAACACTGTGTTAAGATTGGGGTGTACAGCTGCATAAGCAAGTGCACAAAGTGGGAAGCTGTGTGAACCAGCTACATTGCAACAAGGTTCAGCTGTACAAAGATCATAATCAGCAGTTCTTTGTCTAATGCAGGACCTCTGCTAGAAATCTCCTGTCCTAGTGTTCTAACCCTGTAGTTTGCCAGAACTGAAATCTCATTGGACTAGCCTAACGGAACCTTATGGCACACTGTATGATAGATGCTGATCATTTTATTCTCATACTGCCAGGTTTTCTTTGTAATACAGACATTGTGTTATTTGTGCTGTCCATATTGCTTGGACCAGTTTGGTCTGCAGTATGTAACAAATAAATAAACTGAACCCACCTTATTCCTGCAATAGTTTTAATATTGTTACTTCATTTATAATCCTTTACTGTCATCAATTGTTTTTCTTCCCTTGTCACCGGTTATTTGTTCTATGCATTAAATAACCTGCTCAACTCTACTTTGTTCTCTTGATCTAGACTGGAATTTATTAGCCAGTCTAGAATTTATTATGTTTCATACACTGTTAGCTTCTCTCAAACTTCTTTGTCATTCTTTTTTTCCCAGCCCCTTAAGTGACTAAAAAGCTGCATTTGTGACTAAATTTCCTTCTCGTCGCCCAGGCTATCAGTAACTACTTGATCTCAATAGACTTTGCCGCAAGGCATATGGGAAATATAAGCCTGTTTTCTCGCCAGGATATCGTTGAACTGACGCGCTTATCATGACCAACAAGTGCACTTTGTGTTTCAGATCTGCTTCACTGAGTAATGCCCAAGGTCTGCTGCTACAATGGTTGTCAACTGGAGGTGACGGCCTGCACAAGTTCCTTTCAATATCATGCCAACAGCTCAGGATTCTATCGTCGCTAGATTTCTATTCAAATATCTGATCAGTATTTGTTGCTTGAGATATGGTCATACATATTTTTATATCACCAACCGACTGCATCAGAAGAAACGTTGGCTTTGGGATATTTTTTTACAGAATAAAATATATACACTTGTCATCTTTGTGTCTTAGCTAAGCTGCATGTGCTTCACGTGCAGAATCTATCATGATAGTCATGAAACCTACATTGAAAAATTTATTCAAACCGTGGTTGTCCGAGCGGCATACATGTCTGGGGTGTGCAGCCTTCTTTTAACATTCTTCTGTACAGATTTTTCTAAACCTACTTAGCTGATAACAGCAGCCTGTGTGCAGCCATATTTAACCGAGGCTTTGCAACAAGAATGCCATTGTGTCGTCTGTGCAGCGGACGTCTTCACAGGTTCCAAGTGCTTCTGCCAGTCTTGATGCAAGTACGTGTTTACACTGAAAATGAAGAAGTGCGCGTTTATTCCAAGACCACATAAGCAGCCTCGCAATATGCCAAGGAGGGAAGCTAGCTTTGACAAATAATAGGTGAAACGGGATGAGGGAAAGATATGGTATGAAAGCAATAAAGGCTAATATTAGTGCAAGTTCACCATTTTGTTCGTGTTAATTTCCTTTCTAATTGTGCACTTTGATACTTTTCTGAACATGTGCTCCTAGTGAAATCGTGGGAGTTTTCACATTCACAATAACAGCCTTGCTGACGCCAAAGCTTTGCTGTAATAGCTCCACGCGTGTCATCAAAATTCGGCACAACTGTCCAGAATGTCGCGCAGCTGGTAACAAAGATCTCAAGAAGGAAATGTTTTCATTTCGTTTGTACAATACAGAAAACACTTGCAAAAAGCTTCTGAATATTTTTAGCCTGCATGGTTGCTTTCAGTGTTGCTCGACTGAGAAGGCTACTCGGACAAGAGAGATTTATCTACTTTACAAGGGTAGGCATATGTCAGTTGACTGCCATATAAGATTTTGTTGAAGCATGATTTTGTTTACTGTCAAGCCTGCTCCTTGTTTCACACACTAGTTGCACTGACTATCGCATAAATAGGAGCAATAGTTTTACATGACTTCCGGCTATACCGCTGGCAGGTTTCCACTCAATATTTGCACAGACGTAGCATTTAGCAGCAGGTTTAGTTTGATATGTTTGTGAGCATTAATTGCCTGCTTCATTCACAATAAAGCTGATACGTGCCTGTGCCTATGAATTTTGTTTGAACTAGAGTTACTGTATATGCTACCAACTCTAGCTTGAACAGGAAGGTAGTGCCACCTGTCACTGCAATGGCAAAACACGCCTTTCACTATGGCAATTACAGATGGCGTCGCCATTTTGTTGCACCACAATCGACAATTTTTAAAGTGGCATTGTCGCAGATTACACGCACTTTGGCTTAATTTTGAACAAAACAGGCAAGTAATGTTCACAAGGACAGCATTAAACTGAACCCATGGCAAAACACTACCACTGTGCGAAATCTTAGTGTAAGTCTGCCACTGGTTTAGCTGGAAAGGTCATGTATACCTGGTGCTCCCATTTATGTGACACTCGGTAGAACCACATGCAGGGTTACGTGGAAGTACTTACATAATGATAGCCTCAATGATAATGCATAAATAAGTGAACATACTTCATGATAAGTTAATTAAAAGGTATCTTTCTATATTGTGCTTTTTTTTTTGCAATAGACCGCTTCTGGAATAAGGATGCCTTAGGACCAAACAACATGCACATTCATTTACATGAATCGCACACAAAAGCAAGACCAACGAAGAGCCTTACTATAACGTTTGTGATACAAGCCCTGCAAGCTCGGAAGAAATGAAGTACACTCTAAATCACTGCTTACCATTGGTATCTCTTGTCTTCGTAGTACTGAGGATAAAGGAAAAGACAAAAGCAACAGAGATGTCACTGCAGTTCATTGAAGTGACATTCGAATAGCTAGTACAACTCAAAGCTTCAGAAAGTGAATAAGTAGCGGACACTTGCAACTAAGTTCATTACTTTAATTCCAAGATGTATATATATATATATATATATATATATATGTCATACATCTTCATGGAATTAAAGCAAAGAACGTCTACAATTCAGCTCAGACATGTGATAGCCAGCATCATTTGCCATTATTAGATATAAACTACCTCCAAATAATATGCAGTAAACAAACAGCACAAGTGAAAGCGAACTAGCATCTACGATTTGCAGTTAGTGTGGTTCGCTTGAAGACGTGTCCGAAAGTGAACGACTACGCTGAGGCGTCAATGATTTCATCAGGAACGGAACACAGCATGCAGTGATCAAAAGTTATTACATTACCTTGGTGCAGATACGAATAGCAGGCGCAGAAGTTGCTGCTTGGCAGGCAGGTATAGAACGCTCTCGTTTCGCCGGATACTTGGTAGACCACCCGGCCTCGTGGGCATGTTAGGCGCTTGACACGGCGTCTGTCAACGAGTCTCAACGCCGGCTGAAGGGGAGCTCTAAAGGTGTGGTCCAGCCTGGGTCAAGCGTACGTTGTCTCAGTGAATCTCGTGTAATAACGGTGTCACACGGCCACTTGCGATCACGATTGAGCCCTATCAGATTCGAAATTTTTGACCGCGATTGGCTTCCTTCGCAAGATTGAGCAAAGAAGCAAATCGCGACCGAGAAATTCGATCCTGATCGGGCTTGATCGCGATCGAAAGTGCGCCATGTGGCACCTGTATAAGACTCAATTCCGCACCATGTTATGTGAGCTGTTGAGAGGATAAAACACAAATGCAATCGTACTCACTCATTCAGCGTTTTAGTGGAAACTGCACGAAACACGGAGAAATGAGGTAAACAGGTAAACGAGGAGAAACGTGTGCAGTTCAAGAAATTCCGAAATGAGAGGCGTTCAGAAAATACTACATACCTGTCTTTTTGTCACGAAACTCCTTGCCAAGATTTTCGAAGAGAAGCTTTATTACATCGCTGTGAACTTGCACGAAACTCATGGTTAATCGCCGTTCATCTGAAGGAGCGCGCCGAAACTTTTAGCGCTTTTCGGAAAGCGCGCGTTATCTTGCCGCAGCGTAATAAATAGTAATACACCAATTCCATCTTCCACAGTTCACAAATGCACAGATCTGCTGCAGTGCGGCAGCAGCTATATTAAAGGCCTAGTAATAGTACACGAAAAGCTAAGAAATTTTGCTAAACTGAAATAAATATCAGTTTTATTAATTATATTTAATTATGATGTCTTAAAATTAAATATAAATTGAGGTATATTTTAAATAAACCCTGGTAAATCAAATTCGGCCTTTAGGTGTGAGGCGCCACGTAGTGATAAATATAAAAGTTTAATACACAGATACTGCATAGTTGAAGCATGCATTGGAGCACTAATAATTTTGACTCTAACATCAAGCTCATTTTTTTCTAATTATTTCTTGAAAACAAGCTATGAAAACGAGCATGAACGTGTGAAAATATTTTGCAATAAAGAAATAAACGCTAATATGCAAAGTTTTTTTTAACTACTTATCTGTATGGGATTGTTCTAGCGGGTTCCGAGTGTAATGATAGTAACGATGTGTCGCGCAACATCAACTTGATCCACGTGCGTTGCATTGCGCGTCGTGCGATCTCCAGCAAGATGGGTCGATCTCGCCGCAAATACGATGCCAAAGCAAGGAGCTCACAACAGAAAAACTCCACAGACAACGAAAAACCGTCTGAGGTTAGTTACAGACATGTGGATTACTGCAGGCCATCTCGGCAGTCAGAATTGCGTACTTGTGGTGCTTGTCATGATCTCTTAGCATAGTCGCAAATGCGTTGTCTGCTCATCCTTGTATTAGCGGGTAAGGGTTTTGAACGATATGCCTACTGACACAGAAACAATGCTCTGAGTTGACTTCAATGCGGAAAGATGAACAGGTTGATAGTTAAATTGTGGCGCTGTGCATTGTTCAGCGTTATGTGAAAAGCAAGACTGTCACTCGCTTTTTAACTTCAGCAGCTATTATTTTCCATTGGAAATTTAGAACACGCACTGTTGTTTTGGATTTTCTGCAGTGGCGTATGCAATGTGTCACGTATACTATATAGCCTAGCAGGAACGCTAAACTAAACTAAGTTTCGTTCTTGCAACAACACACTGTCGACTGAAATAGTGCATCGCATGCCACTTTGCCTACAGGTCGAAGTGGAACTAGATGTGAGGCAGGACAAGTACGACAACAGCAATGCCTTGGTACTGCCTTCCAAGAAAGTTGAAAAGAAAGAAGCCAGCAAAGTTCAAGATGTCAAGGTGGCCCCAAAGCTGTCCAAGAAGAAGAAGAAACTTCTGCAGAAGATTTTGGAAAAGAAGAACAAGAAGATCAATGTAAGTTTCTTTGATCACTTTATTACACGCTGATTTCGCTGATATGGTAATGGTGCAAGCAAAACATATGAAGATATACCAGGGGGATGTTGACAATGAACTCTTTTTACAACAGCGTTGATATTATTCACTTCGAATTTAACGGCTGGGCGGGCAATTATGTCTCTCATTGGAATGGCGTGACACGTATTTTATAGTGTTTCCGCCCCATCAGCGGAAATAATGTACATGTACGAGATTTCAAATTCGTGTTGACCTTTAAAACCGGATAATGTTTGTAAATGTGCCGTAGTTGTAATGCATGCTGTGTTAATGTAACTTCCAGTGCACATTTTGCATGATTAAGAAAGAATGCATATCAGCCTTGTCCATTCTCGTCCAGCTGATTATCACAGCATAGGAAATGTTAATTATATTGTCTTTAACTTTTAGTGCCTTTATGAATGGGTACTTTGCAGTGACAATCATGGCTATTGACACCATTTCGGAGACATGCAGGCTATTCAGGCATTCGTGATTTATGTAATTGTGTACACAGAAATGTTACTTAAAAAAAAAATTATTCAAACATTTTATCACTTGGGGCAGAGGGCTCACCTCTTGGAAGAGCTGCAGAAGTCACAGGCCAGCCAGAAGGAGCTGTCTATGCTGATTTCCACATCCACCATGCAGACGAAAGGTCTGAAACGGTAAGAGAATTCCCAGGGGGCCACACTTTCTAACAAAAACATCAAACTGCTGGACCAGTGTCTAAATTACAAAAGAAACACATGTTTACTGTGCTGCGAAATTCTGCTAATAAGTGTGGCATAGAAAGGGTGGGGTCCTTGTGCAGTTACTTTTCTTCCTCATGTTTCCAATAGGTACAGGTTCAGTGATTCGCTTTTAGTCATCTATAAGTAGTCATTGCTTTCATGCTGTTCAAATGAAAGCAGACATACATGGGGATTTCTTTATTAATATTTTTTGTGTTCACTGTTTTATTCCACCTAGTTTATGTTTTGTAGAGCACATGTTAGGGAGTGGTTATCAGCACACTTGGCTCTGAATTTGCCGACTGGATTATTTGGGTTACCCATCCTTCCCCCTGCTGCCTCTTGGGAGAACCTGTACGATAGCGCCACACTTGCCCAACTTCCTTGTTTCCTGTCTTGCTGTCACACAGCCTCACTGAAACATCCTCAGAGGTCTTGTTACTTTAACTTCACCTAGTTTGTCAGGAAGCAATCGTCTGCACACGTCATGCTGAATTCACGGTCTCTATGAATTTGGCCAACCTTGCCATGCCTTTTACAAAAACGTGCACAGTAGAGTGACTTGCCTCACTTGCTTGTTTCTTGTTTCATTTTCAAACAGCCTCGGCGAGCTCACGACTGCGCCTCAGCCAGACGAGAAGAAGGGGCCGACACGAATAAGCAGTGTCAAAGGGAGCAGACGAATGGCACCCAAGAGAGCCCGCATCCAGAGGGACGACGTCTTAGGTTTCGACTCGGAATCGTCTGAATCTGAAGACAGTGCAGCAGACGACGACTGAGCCATCGCCCAGTGAGGAGGGGTCTAGTGAGAACCAGGCTGCTCTAGAACCGAAGGAGAATGGGAAAGACGAGGGTACTGACAACCCAGAGAGCGATGCTGTAACAGAGAGTGCAACCGAAAAGACAGTCGAAGATGCTCAGGCTGCTTCAGTAGCGACACCAGAGGAAAACACACAGCAGCCTCCAGCGAAACCTGTTAGACATTCCACGCCTTCGGTGTTTATGCCCGTTCACAGGACTGAAGAAATTCAAGTAAGTCAACTTTGTTGCCTTATAACAGGATGCCTATTTTGTTTCAGGTCTGTTCTCTACGTCACCCTGATGTTAAATGGGGATGAAAAAAAAAAAACAAAAACAATGGAAACCTGTCCGATCAAGTGAAAGTTACGCAGCTTAATAAATGTGTCAAGATACAAGCACATGAAAGGCTACCCAGTACATGATTTTCAAAGGGCATTTACTTTCTCATATCACTCTCTCAACATTGTTGTGGAGTGCCCCAAATGCCATAGCATGTCTCATGCTGTGATCTGCGTGTGTGTTTGGAGATCATTAAAAAATCCTTTTAGTGACCACCGAGTATAGTTCCTAATGTGTCACACCAGGAATTCTGCGGTCTATTATGTGTAGCAACACAGTTGGTACACATAATAAAAGTACGACTACAGGTCCATCACTTCTGGTTGTTGCTGGCTGTGCTGCATTCAAATTTCATTCTTTTGCAGAATGCTCGGCATCAGCTTCCAATTCTGGCGGAAGAACAAAGAATAATGGAAGCCATATCGGAACATGATGTCGTGGTGATTTGTGGCCAAACTGGATCAGGAAAGACAACACAGGTGCCCCAGTTTCTTTACGAAGCTGGATACACCAGGTATGCTGATTGCTATCAACTCACAAAATTGCTTCACTGCACCTGTAAAATACTGTCAATAAGACTGCAGAGCATCAGTAGCAGTTGATGCCTCACAAGGAAAAAAAATAAGTCATTGTTACCAACTGCACAGATGCATGGGGACAGACAGTTGTTAGCCTTTTGAGGGGAGTGTTGTCTGAAATTGAAAAACCTTTTCCTCTCTTGTTATTCTTTTTTATGACGCTGAAAAGCTTGTAATGAATGAGAAGGAGAACTGAGGGGTCCAATTTTTGGGAGTCACAATCAAATGAAACCGTCAGACAACGGAACCAAAGAAAGCATATGGGTGAATTACTTGCATTAATTCAAATGTAGATATGATAAAGCAAAGGAAAATGAAAGTGGGTGAAAACACGACTTGCCGCAGGTAGGATGTGAACCCACATTTTATCACTACAGTGTGCTATGCTCTTACCAATTGAGCTACCACTGTGGCATCTTCCCATCCCCTTTTTTGGTTATTATATATAAATGCGATCTAGTCCGGGAGTGTTAGCCAGGCCGCTCCGTTCCCCTTCTCACTCATTGCATAGTGAGGGTCTTTACTCTGACTCATTACATAGAAAGGACTTGGCATGCCCCCTCCCCCCATCTCCTCTCTTCGTTCCCAAATTTTCTGTGTGCCAGGATACCTAGTATTAAACGACATGCGATGACACCCGCTTGTCTTCCCACCGCAGGCCAAGTGCTCACCCCCCACCCCAACTCCTTCCCCCTAAAAAAATTCCTGGCTGCACCACTGCACCTTAGCAAGCTGTGATCAAACAAATGGGCAGCATCCTGACTAAATTTTTCTGCCTGCTGCCTTGCAGGGAAAAAATGGTGGGCGTTACTGAGCCTCGACGAGTGGCTGCCGTGTCCATGTCAAAGCGAATTGCCGAGGAGATGAGCCTTTCCTCTTCAGAGGTCTCGTACCAAATCCGCTTTGAAGGAAATGTCACAGGCGACACCAAGATCAAGTTCATGACAGATGGTGTCCTTCTGAAAGAGATTCAAAATGTAAGTGCACTTTGACATCATTTCACGTTTTAAAAGCTTTGTTTTCAGCTGGCCATTACAGATGTACTGTGCAAAGTGTCCATACTGTGTTCATTCTAGTGTCTCCTCAATGAAACTAACTCTTGACCTACCAGACCTCGTTCTGCGCTGAAAGTGTTCTCGACTGTGCCTCTTCCATAAAATATTTTTTCTTCGATCACTTACTTAGGGAAGAATTGGGACTTGTTTTTGGTGCCAATTCATTTGTAATACGTTCCCTCACCAACGTAACATTCATCACAGATCTGGTTATACAGTATGGCGTGCTAGTTAGGTTGCTATTAGTTTGTTGAGTTTTACGCAGAAGAAAAATATGAGACACAAAACAAGGAGATGACAACCACTGGGCAGCATATGTTTTTGTTTTGTCTTTGTTCTCAGCATTTAGTGCCATTGCCTCATCAATTCTTTCCATTGACTCTGTCTCTCTCTCTCTTATTGATGTGCCAGAACTTTCTGCTCACTGGCTACTCTGTAATAATAATTGACGAAGCTCATGAAAGAAGCATCTACTCGGACATCCTGATTGGCCTCCTGTCAAGAATCGTGCCGCTGCGACGACGGGTGAGTAGTTTTTGCGCCATAGCCTTACCTGATGTTACATGATTTATCTGTGTAGGTGCATATGATAAGATTATCTGTTCTACATTGCACTGTTGAAGCCACAAAAGCATTAGGAAGCAAATGCGTAAGCATATTTCAGAGATCCGATTCTCTCTATATTGAACATCAGTGCTAATCAGAGGATTATGTACTATGTTTTTACGTATGTGTGTTTTCATTGTATTTGCACTTGCACCGGAGAAGGTAATCACCAATGCAACCTCTCTAGCCCTCATGAATAATCTTTTTTCCATAGTTTGTGTGTCTTGAAATGGTGTACAAGAAGTAGCGTTATTTGTTTGTACATATCTATCGCAGCTTTTGTTTCAAAAGTTATGTTGGCTGGTTAACACCATTTTCAATTTATAACTGTGGATCTGAGAGGAAAAGTTTTATAAGGATTGTGGGAACCATAATAACAACAAAAAATGTTCATATTTCTGAATTAAGCATGAGTTGTATGACCATGCTGCAGAAAGAAAGACAAGAGTGATCTTGGTATACTACAAACATTTGTGTCCTCTCATATCAATACATTCTTTTGACCACTGTGTATTTAGATTGTTAAAATATTCTATCAAAGCTCTATTTGTGTTAATTCCTCAGCATAAGGTTGGTTGCTGGAAGAACAAAATTAAGGCAAAGCTTCCATATATGTTGTTACTAATTTTGAGCCAAAAGCCCAGCGCCGCTAAGCCAGCTTTAAGCCCAAACCGCATTCACACGATTTTGTGCGCGACGGCGACGAGCGACGGCTTCGAGCGACGAAACGGGCCGTCGCGCGAACAGATCGCTTGGTCTTTTCGCTTAATCGCTCGGTTCTAGAAATCTAGAATTCGTCGCTCGTCGCCCAGAAGTGCTATAAGCGACTAGCCAATAGCGCGAAACCGGAACTGGATATACATCAGTCAAGTACTACCGATTGTCGCACGGAATGAGCAAACGACTAGATTTTGATACGTGCAAGGGTAATAACGTAGTGCAAGACCTTTAGAAATATTTATGCTGCTCTTTACTCTAAAACACATCAACTTAAATTAATAAAGCAAGCGTCACGCCAGTTTCGGCGAGTATTTGCTGCCCTCATACCGGCAACACCGGGGAGACGTCACTCAAAGCCGTTGCTCGCATGCGGTGCGACTTGTAGGCGACGAGCGACCGCGACAGCCATCTCCATCGCGTCGCTTGTCGCTGTCGCGCGCAAGATCGCGTGAATGCGGTTTATACTTTACGTCATAGATTTCAAAGCATTTTCTTATGTTTCGGCCGTGGCGACCTACTAAAAGTTCTCAAAGCTTGCTAGGTTCAGTCTGTGGCTCTTTTAGGATACAGTCTAGTTCATTTTTTGCAAAAAAAAATTAACTGATCTCAAGCAGACGCCATCAAAATCCATGACGTCACGGCAAGCTAGTGCAGCAACCGCAAAGCAGCATCGCCACAATTATTTCACTCTTGTGTCTTTTTGTGCTGATAAAGCTTCCTGTCATGGTAAGAGTTGCTTTGTTGGTATTACAGAAGTGTAATTTACTAATAACACATCAAGGTATTTTTATCTTTAGTGTGTTGTACTTAAGTGCCATGGAAGATAAAACTTGTGCTACTGCATTCCCGTCATTTCAATGCAGAAAGGAAGCCCACTGAAACTCATCATTATGTCGGCAACACTCAGGGTGGAGGACTTCACACAAAACACTCACCTCTTCAAGAAGCCCCCACCCGTCATCAAGGTGCGTCTAGTCTTTGCCGCAAACTTCTGTATTGAAATTTGGCCACACAGAATGAACATATTTCCACTTGCAAACGATGAAAGTGGGGTGCAGTGCTGCTTGCATGAACTGTTGTGTCAGTTATTGTCATGGTCGTATGAAGTCAGCAGACATTGAAGCAAAACAAAGCCTAAGAGAAGCAGTTTTTTTGTTGTTTTTTTTTTCATTTTTTAAAAATTGAATGTACCGTATTTTTTCATGTATAACCCGCACCCCCAGTTACAACCACCTGGGAAAAAAATTAATAATTTGCGCATATAACTTGTGGAAATAGCATACAACAATGCTCACACCTTTGCAAAAACAGTCTGCTTACATCAATGCTCACAACTTTGCAAAATTAGTTTCCATTCGCGGATGCACGGCTTGTCCGCGGCGTATCTTCAGCCAGCGACTCCATTCCACCCTCTTCAGCGATGCTGATAATCTTCAATTTCTGCTATGCTGTAAGGGATGGCCGTTGAGTGCAGCTCATCTTGAGCAGTGTTCTAGTTCGCCGGCACCGCGTGCACTTCACTGACTACTAAACACAAAATAGTGAGCCATAAAGAGGAGAATGAGCAACCATAAAAGGGAGGAGAAGGGAGCTTTAATATACACAGGGGTGAGGAGAGGATGGGGTTACCCCGGAGGTAACAAAACTTTGAATGGAAAAAAACCTTGCTTTGAGGTGTGGATTCACGGCAGTGTGGCGCGCGCTCAAGGCGAAATTTGCAAAAAACTTGCGCCATGTCTTTACTGTTACACGTCTTGAATGCTTGATCTAGGTTAGATGTGCAAAAATACGGTATGAATAAATATGGATGTTGGTTAAATTTGCAATAAGGCTCATTTTCCTGATAAAGGAGAAGAAAAATGGAAGAGGAAGAGAAAACAACCGGTGCGGGTTGAACCCACGAACCTCATCATGACACTTGTGGTGCCCTGCCAGTTGAGATACAGCGGCAGTTGTCTCTCCACCGCTCTCTTATGTGTGTAGTGCAGACTTCTAACAAGGCGAGTTCGCAGCATTTCCTGCAGTTTTTGGAGAGGTAGTGCGGGATCCACAGGTAGTGCCAGGTCTGCTTTGCAGGAGCTGGCGAAGGCTATTTCACAACGTGCAGAGCGAATCAAACGGACCTGTCCTTCCAACAGGAGGAGTCACATAGTATGTCATCTGAGGAGCAGGCAACTGGCCAATATTGCCAAAGAATGTATGGGCCATTTTGGTAGAAGGCTGCTGGTACCTACTTCACAGGCTGTTATTTGAAGAGCATTTCATCTGTTCTGCCAGTTGTGCAGTGTTGCAGTTAGTGTGCAGGAATCAAAGCCATACACGCTTGTTCAGCATTGCGGGAGCATGGTATCTAGGCACCATGACGGGCTGCAATGAGGAATGCCTTGAATGACAGTACTTGCAAACTGCACTTTAAAATTGCACTTTTCCACAAGCCTTCCATAGCCTAGTGCTTACATGCCAAGCTGTCTCCATACTGTTTTAAACAAGATATTTTGCTGATTTTATGGCTAGCCATCGTCAAAGCAGTTACGAACACTGTATTGTGTCCACCCTCACTTGTCTTCCACTTCAATTTCTGTCTTCTATGTCTTCTATTTCTTGTTTCCCACTCCCCTCTGTAATGCTTCAGCCCTGAGGGTATATCAAATAAATACTTATCGTTACGCTTGTTCTGTCTTGTGACATAAACAGTATTAAGTAAGCATAGGTGCAAAAACAAATTTCTCAATGTAAAGAAACTGTTAAAGGGCTGACCACTGAGAGAGACAGCACAGGAAAAACACTTTGCACGCATCATTGCTTTACTGAACAGTGCTTGTAGTGTGTTGACTGCCTTCCTCTACTAGATGTAATGTGGCTATCAAATATATAACATTGCGAATAAATGCTGGCATAAAACATATTGTTCATTTGCAGGTGGACTCCAGGCAGCATCCTGTAACTATCCACTTCAACAAGCGGACACCCGACGACTACATGCACGAAGCATACCGCAAGGTAAACACCTCCAGCTGAGATGTCCAAGCGAGTCATGTTGCTTGAATTAATGTTTCTAGATTAATAAATTGTTGCTGATAAGGCTTTATGCATGATAGTGGTGCAGTGTATGCTGTATAGTAATTCTCGTTAATTGTCCTGCATGGAAGACATTTGCTTACTGGTACTGTACATTTTGCTGTGAGTGACATTTAAAAGGGCCCTGAACCACTTTTTATCGAAGTCGAGAAATGCATTTGCAGTTAAAGTAGGCTATTTCAGGAATACTTTGCCGCAAAAAGTACTTCAATGCGTTCAGCAGAAGCAGAGTTACTGGCAGTCAAAGGTCTCCTATGATTACCTTCGCGGTGCTCCCGCCCCTTCTTCAATGCCTTGCACTGCAAAGGCTACGGTGGAGCAGGGTGTGCCCACAACGCTCCACGAACTGAACGTCACCGTGGCACACAGTTCAAATTTGATTTTGGATGTTCATGTAGACACCACTATTTTCGATTTTGGCGCCTACTACGTGCCAAATGCGGTTGTCCTCAGAGAGCCGCAGTGCATTCATCCAGCAGACTGCAGCTACATGCAACTGTTGGACTGTAGTGCGTATGCGCAGTGTTTGCTTTGTGCATGAAGACGATTGAGTGCGTGCTCGCACTCATCTGCTCCAGTCTGGCAATCCTACATGGTGCAGACCAGCTTTGTCCTGCACCAGCTTGACTGATAGATTGCAGCCACATCCAACTTGCTAATTTTGAAGCGCTGTCAATTGCTCAGTATGGGAAGCGATGTCTGCCAGGGCGTCTAGCCAGAGGCGGCCAGGAGTCATCATGTGCTGGCATGTGTGGGAGACCCGACGGCTACAACACCGATAAGCGATGTGGGTAAAGTTTAATTTCTACGCGAGTGGTGGCGGCCGAGCGTGAGCTTCTTCCAGAAGTATGTAATTCTTATTGAAATTTGAAAGCAGATTTTTGCTTGCTTCAGACTGTTTACCTGTTTATTAAATTGTGTCAATAAATATACACAGTAACAGTAGGAAGAAGCACACTGATCCAAACACCCATCTTGATCGATGCCAGCTATTGGCCTGTAGCATCTGCGTATGGGAATCTGCTATATTACGAAATAAAGCCTTCAGAAAAGAATGATGAGCTGGCTTCTGTTGATAAGAGAGCATTTGAAAAAAAGGTGGCATAGTGCTCCACTTACGAACTCCACGCAAAGTGAGGAGATCTTCACAGCGGTGTATGCTATCCACGGGCTATGTTTTTTCACCAATAGGGTTGCTTGAGGACCCCTTTAAATATATATTGTTTATGTCATTGTCTGTGTTACATGAAAGTTTTTCCTGTGCCATTAAATTTTACATCTTGTTACTTTGTGGATTGGGGGAGGCCGCTGTTTGAATCAATGTAACGTGTAAAGTGCATCAAAATTTTGCTTTATTTATTAATACAGTATAGACCACTTATAACATAAACGCTTATAGTGCAGGACCGGATATAGTACGGTCTTTTCAGACTCCCGTTAATTTTCCCATAGCACTCCATGTATACACGTATCGCTTATAGTGCACTTGTGGGAGACGAAATACCGGTTACAGTGCAGATGCCGGTGCTTTTCGCCCGGCGCACCAAGCCACGCCGGCCACGCATCCCAGCATCCCTCGCGAGGAGCGGGCAGAATGATGCAATAGTGGGAGCGTGGAAAGCACGTCCATCACTGCGGCTCTCTGCGCATTGACAAGCATGATGTCACAAGCAAACATGAACACATCTCACTCGATGACAGCAGAAACTTGCTGTCAGAACCCTATGGTGAGGAAGCGCGGCAGCAGCAGTGAGCGAATTGGCCTTCGTGCTGCCGCTCGCAGCAAAGCGAACTAAGCCGCAAAAGCACAGTGCACGGTGGACTGTGCCCCCGTCGCAGATGGCGTTCAAAATACAGCAGCCTCTGTGGGCAGGCGTGCGCGCTCAGAGTAAATGCACCCCCCCCCCCTCCTCCGAGCCTTGCGTGCAACGGAAGACAGTGCGCTTCCTTCCCACTTTCCTCCCTTGCGTGCGTGAGATTGAGACGCGATCACCGGCTCACCCTCGCACGCTTTTACTCGCACATACAGCATACGGCGCGCACCGACGATTTTATTGCCCTTGGACTTTATACGGAAGCTCGCGACAACAGCTATGGCAGCTAGAAATGCACCTGGAGTGTCCAGATAATTGCTATTGCAATAAAATCGTTTTAGGTATAGTGCGGTACTGGTTATAGTGTGTGGGGATGCGCGACTCTCACGCGTCCCCTGATGTTGTTTTCCCCGCATGGCTCCCGTAATCTGGCTTCGCCGCGTAGCTTTACGGCAGCAGAGTTGCAGCAAATTACGAGAGATGGCGCTAGTGTTGCGCTGCTAACGCCACCTGACGGCGGGGAGGGGGGTTAGGCGGGCGCAAAAGGGAGAACGCGGTTCATCTTCGGGTTGGGGTCGGTGAGCGATGCGGATGTCCCGCGCGTGCGCCGATCCACGCTTCACGAGACCGTCTGGCGTGGCTAGGAGCGGGGCACCGGTATGGACGAACACGGATCGTTCTAACGCACCACCGTTCGCGTGACCGTACACGTGAACGACTAGGCGTTGGTGTCATAGCATGGGGCGAACATCCGGTCGCGGTGAGTCGGACTTCCTTGATTTGTCGCAGGCCCATGTGAATGTTCTATTGGTTGTAATACGGCTAGTGTGCAATGGTGTATGAAAGGTGCAATAAATGCCCTTTTGATTGTTTACACTACTGTGTTGTCGTTCCTTTGTCCCAAGAGCATGTGTGAGACCCCACAAGTGCGGATATTCGCGACTCAGGTGACTTACGTTATAAGCGGTAATCCTTTATACACTGTAATACTTTATTAATGGTGGCTTTTAGTTAAAGATAAAGGTGATGTGGTCATGCAAACTATTAACAATTTTAAATGAGTCAATGAACTGTTAGTAAATATGCAATGGGAGAAACAAGAGCAGTGAGCAAAACATTTTTCGTTGTTTATGTGTTCAGATTTTTACGTGATAGGTTTTGTCGAGCAGCATTTTATACACTTGCCAGACTTTTTTCATGGAATGCGTCCTCTGAATATTGATTTGATTCACACTGAGCAATCGCTCACTTGTGACTGGAAATGTGTAAATTTGTTTCTTCAAAAAGAAAATTAAGAAGAAAGGCTGTTTATACTCTTTTATTTTGTAGGTGTGCAAGATCCACCAACAGTTACCCGAAGGAGGCATCCTAGTCTTTGTCACAGGACAGCAAGAGGTCCTGACATTGTGCCGGAAGCTGAAGAAGCGGTTTCCTGAAAATCATGGGTTTCACGGTCAGGACGGGGGAGATCCAAACCAAGATTCCAGTGAGGTCAAGAAAGCTGGAGGCAGTGAAGCTCCTCCAAAGGCTGAGGCAAAGACCAAGGGTGTCAACCTAGATGAGTGAGTGCCCGCTTGCTCTAATCAAAGTCGGAGCACCTATTGTCCTGATGTTTCTGGGTGTACCGAGATGTCATTGAAAAGGCCCCTCACCCAGGCCGCGTAGGAAATTTTGGTTGTACACTGGACGTTGTAAAGCGCTACGCAGGGAGCATTCTGCGGTGAGAATTTTCAGAGATGGTTTAGTAGTAGCTGAGCTAAAAGCAAATCAAATGTCGTGAGGCCATGGTGCGAGGTGTGCTTCCCTCATCACAGCAGAGGCTCTCTCCCATTGCCTTAACCATCACCTTCAAGTGACACTCCCCTTCCTGTCTTCTTCATACTGGAGCCGATGGCTCAACTCTGTTTTAAAGCCACGCTTTCTAGGTGAACCCTCCTGGACTTTGCTGACCGTGGCTGCTTCCGCTGGGTGCTGCTGTCTTGCCGAACAGCTTGTCTTGCCGCTCTATTACCGAATTGCCTTGCACAGCTCTATTTGTAATACCGCTACAGATGTGCCGGTGACTGGCCTCATTCTCCACAGAATTCCGCATTGAAAGAACAAACGGTTCCTAAACATTTTCACTGCAACAGATGTACGCCTTCAAGTGCATTTCTTTGTTAAAGCGAAGCTTTCTCTGCCTTCTTTTCTGGGGTTTGGCACGTCTGCTCGGTTAGCTTCTTGCCGAGTAAGGTGTGCTGGTACCATAGATAGTTCAACAGTAACCAGGGGACGTATTCTGCGACAATCACTTTCGGCGATAGTATCGCCGTCAGGCAGGCACTGATTGGCTGGCTGAGCACTGCGTCACATAAAGGCAATAGTATCGCCTAGGCAATCCTCACAGAATACGACCCCTGGACTCATCCCAGAGATGAAAAGTTGGTTGATCCCAGAGACGTAATCCGCGGTCGGGTAGATAATGTGGGTCGCTGAAGGGGTTTCCACATCATGCTGATTTTCTGGGAAGGTATGCAGTGTTATTGTCCTGCTTCTTGCATGGAACATTATGAAGATGGTTTACATAAAACCATCTCAGCATTTCAAGGGAATCCACAAGTCCGCACTGCTGCTGGCTGTTTGTGCACTGTGAGCATGTGATGCTGAAGTGCCACGCATGTAAAATCATCTGGTAAGCTGAACACTCAGCTCCTTTGTAAAAAAATGGTGCATGGGCTTCTTTATTTTTTAAAATTTCAGCTGTTTTGCATCATACGTAAGTGCAATTCTTTTCAGATATGATCATCACTGTCTGGTCTATCGTCTGTCCCAGCTAACGTTATCCAAGCTGTTCAAGGAAAAAGATTAAAATAATAAAGAAACACGGTGCAAGATACGATCTTAAGACCTACGGTGTTCAGTCGTCAGACCTCTGTCGATCGAACACTGCAGGTCTTCAAATATATATATATATATATATATATATATATATATATATATATATATATATATATATATATACCACACTTAGCTGTTTCCAATGCCCATATCAGGTGAGGGGAATACTCTAAAATAAATGGAAACATTCTTTTGGCAGAATTGTCCTAGTAGGGTTGTTTAATCTCTTAGCTCATGAAAGTGTGTTGCATAAAGTTTTTGGAAAATGACGGGACTGACACTAGTAAGGTATATGTCGTTCCAAGTTACTTTTTCTTCAGGCAAAGCATCTCAAGTTCAGTTTTCCAAGCTTTAAAAGCATAGTTCAGCCTAATTATATTTTATTGCCATCAGAACTACAGTTCCTGTTGAGCAGTGGCAAATGCTGAAACCTACTTAAAAATGTTGCCATTGAATGGTTTATTCGTGCCTCCAAGTCATTTCACTAAAGTAGCTGTTTGGGCATGTTGGTGTGGCATGATTAAACTTCCAGCACACACGACGAGGCCGAGAAGCAGACATGAAACGCACACAGCTGCGCTCGTGTTTTTCAAGTCTACTTCTAGTCCTCGTCTAGTGCGCTGAAAGCTTCAGTCAATCCAAACAAGTGGCTGGCATTAGTCCATTCGTATGGACATATTCATCCACGGCGAATATGCAACTCTAACAGGGTGTCATCAACTTGTCTGTAATGCCATATCTCGCTTGTTGTTATCATTGCAGCTATTCTGTGGTACCCCTAGATGAAGGGCAATTGGAAGAACTTGTAAAAGACAATGATCAGGAGGATGGGGACCTCTCCTCCTCTGAAGAGGATGACCTCATGGAGGAAGTTGCTCCAAATAAGAATGTTCAGCCGCTTACTGTTCTTCCTCTGTTCTCCTTGCTTCCCTCAGAAAAGCAGGCCAAGGTTTGTTCCTTGCTGTTTCCTTAATTAAATTTCTCACAGTTTCCACCAATGTCATTATGCTTGGGACATTGAAAAATAGGGGACACCTACTTGGGGGGGACTTACGTACAGCTGTTTCTTTGTGTTTAAGATAAACAGCAGCCTCTTTAATTGTAGTTATTATTGTATTAGAGATGGGGTGCATGCAGTTTAAAGTATACTTGAGGCTCTGCTTTCACTTTGAAAGCATCATCAGCCTTCTCGTGCTCTGAACTTGTTTTCGATACAGTATGTGGTAGTTTTCATACATGTGATACCTTGCTTTACTACTATAAAAGCTGTTCTTATCACTTTTTCATGTCTAACTAATGACAGTCAGGAAGGCAAATATTTTTTGTGCAATCTGAAAGAAATCAGGATTGTGAAAAGAAGCATAAACATTTGTAATATTCCTGCGGCCATTCATCTGCGTTTGCCATTTCCTCAAGCAAATATTGATTCGCTCTTGTGAGGTTCTCATTGTCATGGTGTTATTGACAATAGCACTTCTGGCGCTTGCAGGTGTTTCAAGCCCCACCAGAAGGCACCCGGCTGTGTGTTGTTGCAACCAACGTTGGTGAAACATCCCTGACCATTCCAAACGTTAAATATGTCGTGGACTCTGGCAAGGCAAGATATTGGAAATTATTGTCTGCTAATTTTTCTTTTGCTAGAAGTTCTTTCTGTCTTCAGTTGTTTAACATATCCTTTCATGCCCTGGGGATCTTTTAGAAATCTGTTACATCGAAAATTTTATTAAATCGAAGTTCCTGTGTGTATTGCTGTGGTAGTGTGAGCGCAGCGCATGTAAATGCCAATGGCCTCCAAGATATGTATATAAGGAGTATAGCGACGTTGAAGATGGGGAAGACTTATAATTCACAGGTGAATCTAAAGTGTCTGAGGAAACTCCTATAACTGTTGAGAAAAATGTGCCACGTCCAGGAAAACAGCCAAGAAAAATTGACAGCTTTTGAAAATATGTGTGTAGGTTTCTGCTCAAAGCTCTCTCCTAGCAAAATGAAATTCTTCTAAAAGGTTATGTTTTTACCACAAACATGAAGCACTCGGCAAGAATGTGCTGGTCAGAGTTGTATAACTTTGTTTGTTTGTTTGTTTATATGAACATTCCGATTTTTCTTTGTCTCTGAGCATACTAGTCAACATATTCAACATTGTCACAGATCAACAGGGTTCCTTTCAGTCACTGTTTGCAACTTTTTCAGTCATGAAAACTTTCCACATACAGTTATAGGAAAGCTCAAATGTATAGTTTAATTTCATAGTCATTGTGCCTGCCACCCATGGCCTTTTTTCTTCATTTGACTGCATGAATCTTTGTTTCATTAAAAATATTCTGCGACTATCTTAGTGTTTGACTCCTCCACAGGGACGAGCAATTCGGTTGAAATCTGCCTGTGTGAGAAACTGCTTAGCCTTGCATGCAGTATTTCTGCCTTGCAGCTATACTTCTTTTTGTACATAACTGCAGGCACTGTTTTGCATGCACTTCTCCTTTCTTGTTGTTCACTGTTAGTGACACAAGGTTCATCGACGCATGTAGCTCTGGTTTCATATCACAATGGTTTATTTGAGGTGTTTGCTGCTGCTTGCCCGCTACATCCTAAGTTAATGATGCACAGTGGTTATGGCTAATGGTGTCCATGCCTCGGAATCAAGCTTTTCTTCTTTCTTTTTTTATTGTTGCTACAAAATCTCTCTAGCTCTTCCATGTGTTAAGAAGACATCATCGTCGACTGCGTATAGGCTTTCCTAGACCTAGGTGCCATTCATAAACTTTGAAAATGAAGTTTCAAGTGAATTGTTCTGACAATAATTGAGCTCGTGGGGATGTTTCTCCTTACATTGCAAAGATGAAATAATTAGTCTTGCTTTTCAGAAGACACTCACATTGTTGGTGCTTGTCTTGCTTGTAGAATCGTGACACTCGAATAAATCAAGGGTGCAATACCTTTTCCAGGTGAAAATGCGTGTCTACGACAAGGTGACCGGAATATCTGCTTTCCTCATATCGTGGGTCTCCAAAGCGTCTGCCGACCAAAGGGCTGGCCGAGCGGGCAGAACGTGCCCTGGCCATTGTTACAGGTCAGCAAACCCGTACCCCCCTCCCCTCCTTGTGCGTGTTTCTAGTTTGTCGCAGCCAGATCTCAAAACCTGAAAGAGCTTCGTCTGTCCCTGTTTTTCTCTCTCCTTCTCTTTTCACCCAAGGTTGTACTCATCAGCAGTGTTCAACGATGAATTCCAGAAGTTCACGCCACCTGAAATAACGCGAAGACCCGTCGAGGACCTAGTCCTACAAATGAAGGTTTGTTTTTTTCGCCTTTCTCTGAATTGGTTGGTCGTGGCCCTTTATGGATGAGTGTTGGCTACAGGCAACCAACGCTGAATGACAGGCAGTGAGCGTCATTTATTGGACTAGGCCAGGAATACAGGACGCGTAGGAAGAAGTTTGGTGGGCGACTCATTTTTTTGAAAACGCAGTCAGAGAAGAAAGACTGATGCAAAATCCCTGGCTGCACTGGTATCACACGCACAGTTAATGTAGAGGAAATGCAATGTGCATCTCTGTTTCACCTAGATGAGAACTGTCTGTACAAGTTCTTCACAAAGCCATAGGTAGTTTTGGGCAAAGCTCAGTTTCAAAGCTAACTTTGGTGCTTCAGCGCATAAAACAGCCTTTTCTTAAAAGAAGTAACCGGAACACCAATGCATTTCGTTGGACACTTTTAAAATTAATATCTCGAAACTGGTTCAGTCCTGAGAATTCGTTCCAAGTGGATACGCCTAGCGAACTCACCGGTTATAATTCGTAGATTAAAATATGCGCTGTAAAGTAATTTAATTAGACAGATTTAGATTTCTCATAGAACTAAGGGCTGTCTCATTCAGTAATTTTGATCAAAGGTTAGAATTGTGCTATCTGCCACAGGCAAACTTCAAAAACACCCGGCATAGTCACCATGTGCCATTGTGTGATATATGGGTTTTCACATATGGTATAACTGATTTCATAATGCCTGCTCCTTACATTGACAGGCGATGAACATAGACAAGGTCGTGAATTTTCCCTACCCCTCACCGCCTGATAAGGAAGCTCTCAAGGTAAACTCTCGTAATAAGTTACATTTTGCTGTGCTTTTCTGTATGCTTGAAGTGTATTCACAATGGCACTCTCCTGTTTTTCAGGCTGCTGAAAAGAAGCTCATCCTCATGGGCGCTCTGGAAGAGCTTCCCAAGCCAACGCGTTTCAAGGATCTGCCAAATTGTATGCTTGTTTCATTTCTTTCTTGCCGCAGAAATGCTTGGTAGTTTTTCTTCTGGGATTACACACGACTTTGCACTCTTCCCGGTGAAATGGCAAACATGGGATCTACACGGGCCCTGTTTCCTATGAACTGTGTCACACTACGGCTCTTCATCTCACACCTGCAGTAGGGCAGGAAAGGAGACTGTTGGCATGTTTTGGCATTGCCCATGAAGAAGGCATGGAGCGTTTCAGTTATTCGTTGTAGAAGTCCCTGAAAGCTGTGTGAACCTTCAAGGATTTATCGTGGTTCCTTAGTTGCCCTTGCTGATGTCCACTTCCTATCTTCTCCGTCTTCCTCCCCTTATTGCCTTGGCAACCCACTCCAGCGCTTCCAGATTCCAATTGATTTGGGTCATTCTTGCCTCCTACATTTGTTGTGCCTTCCAGGGGAGTGGAGTGCACGAATTACACCCCTGGGGCGCGCCATGTCGTGCTTTCCTGTGAGCCCCCGCTATGCCAAGATGCTGGCCCTGTCGCACCAACATGGTCTGCTGCCTTACATCATCGCTGTGGTGGCTGCCATGACTGTACAGGAAGTGTTCATCTCTATGGGGTTCTCCTCTACGGAAGGCGACAAGCAGGTACTATATTGTTTTTACTGCAATAGCAATTACATGGACACTCCAGATGAGTTTCCGCCGCATGCGTCATAATGTTCCCTATAAAGTCCAGGTGCGATAACATCACAGTCGCACGCCATATGTTGTGGGTGCGAGTGAAAGCGTGCGAAGGTGAGCCGAGAAACGTGGTAGCTCGATCTCGCACGTGCAGGGGAGGAAGCGCACCCTCTTCCATCGCACGCAAGACGGGGAAGGGGGGCAGCAGCATGTGGCACGGCTGAGCGTGGCCATGTGGGACCTATCTCGAAAGCGATCTGTGGTGGGTACAGATTCTGGGAGTGCCAAGAGCTGATGGCTTGGTGTGAACTGTGTTCTTGCTGCTTAGTTCGCAGTGAAGCAAGAGGCGGCACAGAGTGCAGTTCACTCGCTGCTGCTTCTGCTCTTTCTCACGCCAGCGTTTTGACAGTGAGTGTTCGCAGTCATCAAGTGAGATGTGTTCATGTTTGCCTGTGCATGCGTGACACCATGCTTGTTAATTTAGTAAGTGAATGTTTATAAGTTTATATGGCTGATAAAACTACTATCCTTACTTCATATAGCTGTATTTGTAGCACAGTATCATTTGCCATCGCAATCAATACTTTGCCTTTCTGGCGAAACTGCAGCTTTTTGCTGTTGTTGGTGGCAGTAGTGTGTTTGTTTCCATGGGGCTGTCCTCTACAGAAAGCAACAAGTAAGTATGTTGTTGTTTGACAACAGGGTGCTAGAGGGCTTGTTTTGCTATGACATTTCTTTTTTTGTCTAGCTTCTTGAATTTGACCTCTGCTTACATATGCCTTGATTCAGTTGTAGTCTTATAAATGAGACAAACATTACGTTGCATCTTTTCTCTTGACTTGCCGCCTGGCACTGCTTGTTTGGACCCGGAGTCCGCATTCACAAATAAATTAACAAATAAATAAATTTCTTACTGCTCTTTATTCAAATGGAAGCTGCGTTGCTGTATCATTTAACACATGCACAAACTGAAACACAATAATAATATTCCGAGTGAAATTGCATTTGTGCCTGGTGGAAAAAATGGATGAAACTTTCATGCGTGACCATTGTAAGTACGCTTACAAGATTAAATAGCAGACTGATGTATACACCCTGAGCTTTTTGTTTTTCCTTCACAGGATAAACAAGCAAGGTGGAAGAAAGTTCGAGAAATGTGGGCAGGACAGGTAAGCACATTTGCCACACCCGCGTTTGCCAGCTGAATTGCCCGTAATGCTAACTGGGTTTAAGATTAATGTGGCATGTTCTATTGCGTGAATGATGTTGAACCTTGTGATTCCGGTACGGTAGCTCCTGATCGGCAAGAGTTCTTCCTTTTGTTGTCAACAGTGTTGCATTGATAACTGTGTTGCCCATCAGTATTTGTACATTCTAACATTCCACTGGTGTATGTGCATGAACACACATACATTCATAATGCATACCTACCAACTCTCCCAAGCTTTTCCCTGAGCTTTACGAATTTGGGCTCGTTCTCCGATTTTACTAATGTTGCATAGAGTTTTACGAAAAAGTTTCTATTTGTGAAAATGTTTTATAGGCTAAGGCATAGGAAAATGTTTTTTAATTTCGGTTCCCACATGCCTCAAAATGTATATTCTGGTAGGAAAAATGTCAAACGAGGTTGTCAATTGGATTTTTAAGACGGCTGATTTTTTTTGGACCTGCGCAATTCCTGTGGTGCCACTACCCCAGGGGTTACTGCTATTCTGTGATGGCAATAACCTAAATTTAGGGGTGCAGGGCATCCGAAATTCACTCCGAGACCTCACTCAAGCCAAAGGGGATGGTGGCTTGATGTGTACGCCCAATGTTGGAGGTCACGTGATAAAGTGCGCTCTCGGAGAGTAGAGCGTGCGTCTGCACTTCTAAGCCCAGCTGTGCTCTGCATGGCTGGCTGCGTGGCTGAGCACATAGTGGCCTGCATGCCATATCTTGGAGGTAGTCTGTGGGCTGGTGCAAAGTTTAAGGGTGAGCCGAGATGGCTGGTGGCTTCATGTGTGCTGTATTACACGCACCTAGTATTGGAGATCACGTAATCTCAAGTTTCCAAGACACGGTAAAGTAAGACACAGTTCGAAGTGTTCGTTCCCTGCTGATGGTGCTTTTCATCATGCCAATGTTGTGACAGCGAGTGTTCAATGTTGTCGAGTGAGATCTGTTCATGTTTGCCTGTGGCTGCGTTACATCATTTTTGGTAATTTAATTAAGCAAATGGTTACTGCAATTTATAGAGCCGATTATTCTTGTAGTTTAATGCTTTCCTATTGCTTTGCCTTTCAGGTGAAACTGTGACTTTTTTTGTACAGTTGAGACTAACAAGAAATTGAGCCCCTTGGGTCCTCTTATTCTTCTGGCTCACTGCAAGTAATCTGTTGTCTTTGCACAGGGTCATTCTCTGGCGCTTGGGGATGTCATGGTGTTGCTCAAAGCAGTTGGTGCATCCGAGTTTGTCGGCTGCACGGCTGGGTTCTGTGAAAGCCACGGTCTGCGTTACAAGGCGATGGTGGAGATCAGGAAGCTTCGCATCCAGCTCACAAACGAGTGTATGTTTCTTACTCTCACCATAATTGTTTTTCTGATAAAACACTGTTATGTCCTTGCAAACTGTTGTAGGTAGTAGTAGTACTAGTAGTAGTAGTAGTATCAGTAGTCGTAGTAGTACTTGTACTTTCTTTTTGTAATTTGGCACATACCTAGTGTGCAGGATCAGCGAAGAAGCAGGTAGTACAAAGAGAATAAATTAAGATAAGGAAAGATAAGAAATAAGAAAGAAAACAACTTAAGCTTAGGAAAGTTGATGTCAGCGAAAGCAACTGGGGATCGTGGATTTATAGCAGTGTCTGCATTTTTGTTCTTTTGTCGTTTCTTCAGTGAACCTACTCATTCCCAACCTGAACCTGTCAGTCGACCCAGCCATGGAGCCACCAACAGACCTGCAGGCGAAACTCATTCGTCAGGTTCTGGTCATGGGCTTCAGTGACCACATTGCCAAGTATGTGGTATGACTATCGCTGGACCCTTCAGCTTAAAACTTTGATGAGAAAAGAAACGTTTTTATTGTTGCTACAGATTATTTGGATTCGAGCAATGTTTCTGACCTACGCTCAAGTGACAAATAATTTTGATTCGAGCAGTGTTTCTGACTTACGCTCAAGCGGCCTTAGCCAAACTTATTTCGTAAATCAATAACTGTGAAAAGCTCTTAGTGACCTTTCACTCCTGTGAGACAACATTGCCCTCTGTACTTGTTTCTGAGGTGCTTATACATGCTAGAAAAGGTGCTAGCATGCATAAAGATGAACTCGGCTAAGCGGTATTCTCTAAAATGGTGAGTTCAGGAATCTTTCTTTAGTTTGCTATATGTTCATGGTACTTTTCTTGAGCTGAACTTTGATAAGACTTTACAGCTTTTTAAGATCCCTTCTTGTTGGTCTTATAGGGGGGGTCTACTGTGCCATGAAGGTTCAGTGTAAATGCATTTTGAAGATACTGTATAATGAAAAGCTATTGTGGGAATTTGTTACCAAAGGAAAAGGGATCACTTCACTTTCTCAAGTTACCTCGACATTTTGTCTGTCTGCATATTTGAGCTCTTCTTTGTTCCTCCCTCCCTCCCTCCTTTTTTCATATAGGAAAATGACGGACGAAGAGAGGTGCAGTCAGACAGAAAACATCATTGCAAAGAATGCCTATAAGGTGAGACATGCAAATTGTGCGCAAGCAGCTGTGTGCGTAGCTGTAGAGTTTTGCGAGTGGCTCAGTGAGTTCTGCGCACATGCGTTGTTTCATCACTAACTTGAGCCCCGTGTAAATACTTCAAGTGTGCTTCTCTGCAATAGACATTTGCCCATCTAGAGGAGGCACTGGCCATGGTGCAAATGAAGACGAAATGCTGGCTGCAGACGCCGGGGCTTCTCTCTTCCGCGAGGTTTCAACACAAGAACCACATCTACATTTTCGATGTTACGAGACAAGAAAACTTTACTCGTACCCGTTATTGCGAGGATGGCTATGCTACCATTAGTTCAGCAAACTGCCTTGCAGGAAGGTTAACTCTACAATTATGAAAATGGTCAATTGAGCGCAAACAAAAGTTTGGGTTACGCAACAGGTTACGGCTACCGTTGGTGCCCTGTGTAGGAATAATATCTGCAGGCAGGCATTGTTTGTTGTGCTTTCTGTCTTTGTTTCTTAACGCTGTACTTTCACCACGCAGAGCATGGAAGTAGATGGCCCCGTGTTCATCCATCCCAACTCTGTGCTGAGCAGCAAGCAGCCGCCATTTGTTCTCTACCAGGAGATCTTTGAGACAACCAAGATGTTTATGCGAGGTGAGCACAGCAACATGTGGAAGCACCTTCAACCAACTGTTTGCGCTACTTCACATGGCTTGTAGGGATAGGAACAAGCAGTGAGGGAAACGCATATGTGAAATCATAAAAGCGAGGAAACAGCTCTCTTTGATCAACTCTTTTGGTCGTTCTGAGTGTTCATGTTATTTTTTGCCTAATTCATTGCATTTTGCTTAGGTTAGGCTACTGTACTGCACATTTCGTGCAGGAGACTTGCTCCAAAAGTCTACCTTGGGACCTCTTCTGTTATCTCCGACTAGTAGTACATTATAACGAAGTGGAAGGGGCAGCCAGAATTACTTCATTATATCCATTATTGCATCTACTGCAATAGGAATCTGCAATAGATGAGGATTTCGAGGGGTATTTTACTTACTTCATTATAGCCTGTTTCATTATAATCATGTTTGCCTGTACATGCTTTTGTAAAAGCTCAGTTGATGCAAACCTTAAAGGGGCCCTGAAACACTTTAGTAACTAATCATAAAATGGCTCACAATTAAAGTATGTTGTCCCATAAATCTCACGACGCAAATATTTTTCGAATCCTTCAGCTATAAGTGGAGTTAACGCACCCATACCCGGCTTCTTCTTTCTTTTAATCTTTGCTAGCACGCTGGAAGCTACACAGTGGAGAAGCTAAGAGGGCAAAGCCCCGGACAAAAGTCGAATGTCGTGGCAACAAAAGGGCTCGTCGCGGCCCCCCGTGGCAGCCACGGCAGTCTACGCTACGCAGCCCGCCGCTGCAATCTTGGAGGCCACATGCAGCGGACGTGGCTACGCGCAGTGCAAAGATGAAATTGTTTTTCTGTCTTTTTGAGATCGCAGACATACATATTTTTTCATTTGTTTAACTCAAAATAATCATTGTGTTATGAGAATGTTCTCGTGATCACGAAATCAGCCAATAGTGTTGGTCGGCCAACTGCTTTCGATGATGACATTGCTGATTTGAGAGCAAGCGTATGTTCCCTGCTTTTGACACGAGATTGTAAATTCCCTGCTGCATGTAGTGCAATAATATTTGGCTCACATGTTCACAGGAGCCTCGGTTAACAGATCGGCAATGTTCTTTTGATATGTTCAAAAAGTGTTTCAGGGCCCCCTTAACGTTCGGCTTAGTACATGCACAGTTGTATGGAGCTGATAGGGGCTGCCAATTGCTGCATCTGTGCACCTTGATACACTCCAATAGGTGGCTGCACCAGACTCCACGTGTAGTCCTCACATGCATTAGGGAGATGCATTCTTATTTCTCAATTATTACATCTTCCAGTGGTCGCAGAAGTGGAACCCGAGTGGCTGCCTGTTTACGCCCCAAAGTACTGCACATTCTCGTCTCCTTTGGAAGATCCACCGCCACGCTATGACCGCAAGAAAGACAAGCTCCTCTGCTCTGTGACATCAACGTTCGGTGAGAAGTCGAGCCTTGGCTCTTTTCTCATGTTGCCAACTTTGTATAAGCAATCACTGCTGTGCTTAGTCCATGGACTTTCATTACTGCTCCAAGTGGCACTTGTCATATGTGGAAATAAAAGAGAGCTAGAAATAAATCAGTCGAACTTCAACTGGTAAACGTGTTTGTATGTTAAATGTAGGATTGCAGATGCGCCATACTCTGTAAATAGTAGTAATTTGACCTTATTGGTTCAAAATTTTGTGAGGAATAGGACAAATAAAACACGAACTGAGGAATGCCTCTTACGTGTGTCACAGGCATTGTGTCCTTCCTCAGTCCATGTTTTATTTGCGCTATTCCTTGCAATATGTCTACTTACAAGCTTTGTCTACCTCTGTGATCTAAGACAGTGTCTTTGTGAGAGTATGCATTCAAAACAAACCAGTTTTACACTAGTTTCTCATTTTGTTATGAAAGTTGCTTTAATTTTGTTGCTCTTTGTTTACCACATAAGTATTACAGGTGGTCTCACACAATGCCTCAAGCAAACCTTATTGTTTAAAGTGGAAGTCAATGGCACTACACTGCTAGTATCTACCAGCTTAAAAGATTTTGCGCTTTATTGATATTGCAGTCAGAAATGAAACTGGGTGATCTTAATGATATTTATTTTTATCTTCAACCTTGTTACAGCTGCTATTTCAAACAGTATCGTGCTGTTGCTGATTGGGCCACAAATTTTGTTAAAACGCACATCAGTGTGAAAAATATTCCATTTTGTATCATAATTATACATCTTTTAGGTCATTTCTGTCCCCTTTGATTTAGGTGTTGTGCCTAGGAAACCTGTTGCTCATTGCTCTGTAAACCTTTCCTGATAATTCGTTCTGTGGCAGTGAGTGGCAAAAAGAAATGTCTTGCAATTAAAAGCTACGCCCCTGCCCAGCTGTTGACCACCGGTGAACAACACAGAATAGCTATATCAAGGATTATGAAAGAGGCTTAGCAAAGGAGGAGTTCTGCTTAATTCAAGCAGCTTATCTGCCTTACATAATTATCATATAATAATCTAATAGATGTCACCCAGCTATTGTAAATGGCCTTTTATTGATTATCTTGATAATGGACGTTTCAATCGCTTCCTTACTTCGAACACTAATCGTGGGCGCTAGATTTGGCAATGTAAATGAGCCTGATGTAAGACAAACACGTCGTTGGAATTTATTTGAGGTGATTAATTATATGCTGTGCAGCTACGAGTGATGTGTAAATTTTAGTAATTTTCATCCTATGCAATGTATAATCTAATGCAAATATATATTGTTTTGAGCAAGACATACGCCATGCAAATTACCGCAGTATTACATCATTAGTGCAATGGCGTGTGCAAAACAGGCTGTACCTGCCTGCAGTGCAACACTCTTCCTTTACTGCTTCCTAAGCACCAGCGTTGAATGGCTGCCTGCGTGCTCCTTACAGGGCCCCACACATGGCAGATGGAGGCCGTGGAACAGGAATTCCCCGAAGGCCTTGACAAGTTCCGGTGGTTCGCACGGTTCCTGCTTCAAGGAGACGTACTTCCCTTTTTCAAGAAGTACAACAAGCTACTCCTGTCGCCGCCCATCACCATGATCAAGAGTTGGGCACGGTCAGTTCAGTCAGCAATAGGTTGCCGTGTTATTCAGCAGTGAGAGGGTGCCATGCTGAACCTCGCGGCTAGGTTTTGCAAGAATAGAACAACCCCTAGACCATTTTATTTTTGATCTATTGGTGCTACCACTAGTGCATATAAAACACATGATCAGAAACAGTTGCATATATGGACAACACAGCATACCAGACATTTGAGAATAGCTTGCTCTGCTTTGTTGAATTGGTTTATCTAATTGGAGCACCCTGTGCATCTGCGCTGAATAAAAGCTAATCAATTTCACTTACAGGTCGCACACTAGACAAACTGCTGTAATGAGGATGATTAGTGTTCGACATCGTAACAGGCAAGCTGTGAATAGCTTGAGAAATTATTCATCACCATTTTCAAGGAGCCAAGCTAGATGATGCATAACAGACACAGAGGACGTGGAGCAGCCACAGAACATTTCCCAGCTCACTTCATTAGTGTTTGTCTTATATCTCCTAAAATCTTCAGGGTAGTGATGGTTGAATGACTAATCTCGTATTCAACTCTGCCGAACAGCAAAGCTGAATGATGTACATACCCTGTGATCAAATTTCCTCCATCATGTTGCTACCACTGCTGTTTTGACTCCATTAACCTCGGAGCAGGTGGCCCATTTCAGAGGCCTGGCGTTCTTTTTTTTTTCACTCTTTTTTTCTTTTATTTAGAGTGCTGTCTCAAATAGGTGCCCTTCTCAGCTGTCACTGATTCATACGACAAAAGCCAGGACAGCTCTTGCACTCTGAAGGTGACCTTTGCACATGTGCCAGGCGTGCGTTCGTGTTTCCGCATTTGCCACAGGGAAGGGTCCCACATCTAAGAATAGTGTGATCAGCACTACTGTGTGTATTGTTGAATTGTTGACTCCCGTCCTTGGGTTTGTCTCTAGGTTGCAGCCCCGAACCGAACACCTTCTGCAGGCCTTGGTTTCCCAGTCTGCTGACTCGAGACAGAAGTTGTGCGACTTGTGGGACAGAGAGCCGAAGTGTGAGCACCCCTTCGTTTACCTACTATCTCCTTCATCATTGAGTATGCCTCAGTGATAATTACAATCATACTGACCCTCAAAACATACTACCAGTGCGACCCTCGAAACGCATTTTCTTTAGCTTATCTTACACCTTTGTCACGTTGACAAATTTAAGCATGATTGAGTTATAGCAAAGCAAGCTCGGTGAGGATACAGTATTGATAGATACCTTATTCAAGTGTGTTTGCCTGTTGTTATACTATGTACTTGTGCTTCAGTCATGCTTGAAAATTTTGAACTGCATGTGTGACATTGCATCCAACATATAGTAGGACGGCTGCATAGCATTAAAAAATGCATAAGGGGCATATTTGAGCACTTCTGAACTCTTTGCAAGAGATATCTCTACCACATTTTAACTTCAGCTCTCCATTTGATAGCTGTTAAATCCTCTAGGTTGCACCAGTGTGTCTAGTTCATGACATGCCACAAGTTATTGGAACAATTCTTCCCGCTTGCCAGCTTCCTCGCTCACATGATCCGCTTTCCATTTGTGCATAGGGTTGCTGTTTTTGGCAGCCTTCTTTTACTGCATCCTCACCTCAGTTCCTGGGCTGCAAGACCTTTCTCAGTATTGCCCGACCTCCTTTTCATATGCCATTTTCTCTTGCCACTGAAACGGCTTCATCAGTTGCTCCTCCTTGGAAATTTAGTTCGTCTCTTCGCACTGCATGGCTGAGGCATCCCATTCTTTCCTCTTGAACCATGGCTGCGGTCCCCGTCGCCCTCACCAACCTTTCATGATCTCTTTCCTGTTGGGGTTGCGTACGTGGTTTAGAATGGCACATAGGTCTATGTGCACATCTGTTAAAATACATATGTAGTAACTTTGTAAGCTGGCTTTTTTTTTTTTGTCAGCAGGCAGACATAGCAAACCTGATTTTGAGCTTTCAACTGCTATGCAGTAAAATGGTTGCCGCTATTGCCAGGGGGCAATGCAGCCCTTCACAGATTTCAGGCGAGGTGTCGAGCAAAGTAACTTTACATATTCTCGCAAACTTTGTGCAGGGAAGCAAGAGCTAGGGCTTGCATCAGCCAATCGGTAACAAGAGCCAGTTGTGCATTCAGAGAAAGGACTGCAGGGGCTTGCCTATTGTATGCCAGTGATCCTTCTGTTCATTCAGTGTTGTGCGGAGGGTGATCAGACAAACAGTGGGGAGTGCTGCTTCTGGTTCTTTTCTGGTTGGTTGACGAAACCTGTAGCTTCTCCTGCAGTGTGCATAGCTGGTGGAACGGAGTATAGTTTTGTGCATGTGCAAATTTCATTGTGTGTATCCCAGACAGTTCGGAGTTCTTTGGATTGCTGCGATTTAATGCCGATTCAGAGTCTGTGGTAAATCCGATGTTTAGCAGTAACCATTCTTTTTCTCTTTGCATGGAAATTGAGCAGACCTGCTGAAAGAATACCTGGAGTGGATACAAGAGAGTCTTCACAATGAAGTCGCTCTAGCATGGCCTCCGAAGCCAAAGTGAACTTGCTCATGATCTACCTTCACGTTTCATGTACATAAAGAAGTAAATTTTAAGTTATTGTTTCGAAAAACATGATGCAAGCAGTTTTCTTCTCATGGGCATTAACCAAAGCTTTGCAAATGCTGGTGCATGGCATGGTTCTTGGAAAAACCCACAACAGGAAAGCCCAGTACTGGTGCAGTATGTGCACACTGAGTGGTAACCAGAAGCCATTTAAGTGAATGGTTCACTTGAACCAAGACCAGTGCACTGACTATTTCAGGACTAGGTGTTAATGGACCTTGCAAGGGGCCTTTTAATGAAGCTATACCTAACGAGTCGGGATTGGAGTCTCCATAAGTAAGGCAATTTCATGTCGACCAGATTAGTTCATCCCCGTAAGAGCCAATATCAGGATCGAAATAATGAATCTTGGCCCATAGAAAAGTATGGATGCCACCTGGGGCCATTGTTCAGAATTAAGTTAACAAAAATCAAATTAGCCAGAGTCTAAATAGAAGTTACTGTTTTATCACCTTCGGTTCTATGGAGACAGCCAAGCTGCCAGGGGCTTGAAAGTGCAGAAATGAAATGAGCACTGCTAAGCTGGTTGTAATGCAAACGAAAGAAAACTGGCAATTTCCTAATGTATTTATTTTTCAGGGCACATGCACTTGTGTGAATTCTGTTGCGGTGCACAAGTGTCAGCAATAAAGAAAGTGCACAGCAATAAATCTGCACACAGATAACACCATCTGCCCTTTGTCTAGGGCGCCAAATAGTGTTAGGCTTTTCTGCTCAACCAGCGGTGTTCACACTTTTGTAAATGTGCCAACACATTTGCAACATGGAACACTTGTGGAGCTCTGTACACTGAATTGGTCTGCTCTGACAACAAAACCCCGTGCATTTTTTGTAATAGACCGCCTGCAGATGGTCCATAAGAAGAGAAAAATGTGAGGCCAACAACTCAACTTTTATTGTGCACAGCACATCAGCTGTTTTGGCAAACACCAAATGGCACTAATATTAGGGGAATGTCCAAACCACACAGGGGGGGAACAATTTAGATACGTCTAAAATTGGGAGCACGGAAGAGGAGACGGGACTACATACTACAGCTAGCCAAGAGAGAGAAGAGACTTCCGTCGAGTTTGTTACACCGACACCGGACATGATTGAATGGGAGAGGGGAGCGCTCAGTACTCGTGGTTTTTGATAAAGAGGATCTCTGAGGCAGCCGCTCCAGTAACACCGCCGCCGTACTTTCCTAGAGCAGCTTCACTGCAGGCCTGTGTCGAAGACAGAAGACATCACAGCAGCTTATAAAACACTGTCACTGTCACTCTTCAAAGCATACTTGGTGTAACTTCATATAAAATCACTATCACCGGCAGGCACTCCACGCTACACAGAGAAGACTGCACACTTCTCACAACAGCATATTCTGGAAGTATACCGTAAGTACGCAGATGGCAAAAACAATTCCGTCACATACTCCAGGTGATTTGCTTGGCACGAAGCTCATAGAATATGTACTCTATAACATTGCTGAAGACAGGAGCAGAGGCTAAAAAAATCAGTTTCTGTACACAATTTCCTTTTGTAAACAAAGGACCTCAAAAATCGAGGTATGGCAAGAAAATGCAAAATAAAGTTCTCAAGAGGAAAACGATGCCAAAAATGGTTCAAGAGCTCGTAAGTAAACAAATATTGCACACATCAATAACATCTTTTTAAAAGTGCATGAATACATATTGGTCCGCTTTGGTGCAATAAACAAGGCATTGCAAAACAAGCATACGGCAATCAAAAAAGAGCGGCGCCTAGAATGAGCATGCAGCACATGCAAATATCAAGCTTATTATAATGCTGCGAAAAACATGCCGACAGTGTTGGACATGCCAAATTCTCACAATCACAGAAACAAATTTCTAAAACAGTTTTAAAAAAACTGGGCAGGAGAACTTTTTGGATAGTATGCAATAGACAATGCTGTCGAGAGGAACAAACTGCATTTAGAAGCAAGGCCTCCATTGCACACTAGGTTAACAAATAGTAGCACAAATGCATGTAATATGTCAGTAGACTATGAAACACCATAAAATGTACACAAATCTGAAAACAAGGAGTGCAATTTCCTTTGCGGTGACAAAGGGCTCCATGCATCAAGTACAAAACATACCATACTAGTCACAAAAGTAACATATCATTTAAAGATGCATCAACTTTATCAATAAGCCATGCAACTCTACTAACAGTTGTTCATTCTATTTAGCAAAATGGTGCTCAGGAAAGCAGTGCAGCTACAGAAAGGGTGGGCTCGCGTGCATAAAAAAAAAAAAAAAAGGAAGGTCGTACAGCAGGTAAAGTTGCAGACGTCAAGAACTAAAGTTAACAGAAAACTACAGAGTGCTTCCCCAACCAGAACAGGGAACAAAGAACAAATTCAGGTAGGCAAAAAGTAAACAGTGCCGTCACTCCAAAGATTTGAGGCCGTGCCAGAAAAAAAGCGAAATCAGTAGGAGTGGGTGGGGACAAAGTTGGAGCGATCGGCGACCAGGCTCTGAATGGAACCAGGGGTGTACAGCCCTTGGCAAGCCAAGTGGTTAGCCTAAAATAAATTGAAAATAAAAAAAAGGAGGGGGGAGGGTGTGGGGCAGGGAATGTGGTGAATAAGAGGAAAGAAAAACGTGCATTACTAAGACATTCCTTTGCATTTCAATGAAGTTGGACAGCCAAGGTTTTAGTAGCCATCCCACTAAATTAGCTGGTTGTGGTGAACCTTCCCAATTGACATTGTTTTTGCGGCTAAATGTGCACATATGACTCCAAAGTTGTGGAAATTCACCTGTCCCGTTTGTATTAAGCCTTCACTTTGTTCTCATACCATTGAACCTAGTTTATAACGTCACACCTAACACTAAAATGTCTTCATTACATCCTATATTTATAATTGCACATACCAACATTACATACATCCAGAATGTGCCGTTTCTCTTGCTGTGTATCTGGCATTTTGCCTACCGCAAGACATTTTGAGCTGTGAGTGAACTATTCGCTTTGCTGTAACCAATGTTTCCAGGAGCTTGTATTTTTGGTTTTCTTATAGCAGTAGAATGCTTATCCAAATAAAGCATGGACAAGCAAACTTTAGGTTTACTCCATTATATCTGATAATTCTTCATATTCGTTTTTGTTAGAGAGTTTTAACTGTAAACTGCAGCAAGGCATACAGGCAACTGCCTAAGCATGACCTGCACGTTTTTATACAGCTTACTACCGAGCACGCACGCTGAAATGCAAACATGCAGCATGCGAGACTACCGTGCAACTGTCACGCTATACTGCTTGCAGCACACCAACATGCTACATTTGGGCTGAAAACTACGCCAAACAGATACAATGGTTTTAGAATTTCTATGCTACTGATAAAGCCATGACTTTTGCATAAGTCTAGGCAATCATGAGCTATAAGTTACGAAACTGATAAAAATGATAGAAAATGTTCACGAAAAAAAAAGCTAGCAGTACGATAGCAATAACTGCAGCACAGCAATTACCGATTAATAAGGAGTGCTGCTATTTTTATACAGTCGCCGACCGATAAATCGGACACCTATAATCCGGACATGCTCGGTAATGGCCCCGTAGACTTAATGTAAAGACGACTGATATTTCGGACAGCCGCCAGCTCTACATTCGATTATACGGCCGTGTCTTGGTCGCAGCACTACGCCTCACATTAAATTACAAATGCTGATCTTGGAGGCTTTGCCTTAATTGTGAGGTCGCATCAACACTACGATCATCACATCCTATCCCAGGGCATCCCAGCGCATGGCTCGCTCTCGCCGTGCTGTTTGTTTAGTTGGCGTTCCAGACAGCGCTCTGCTGGCTTCAAGAAGTCTTTATCGTAAAGTTATCGACAGGCTGCGACAAATGGCACCAACGGTCTCCTCGCAATCTGGCTCTGAATGAGTTAAGTCGCAGTCCGAATGACCCTGACTCCGTAACTGAAGCGCCTGAACTGTCGCCTTCCACAACGAGCTCAAATGCGGACATCATTGATGACCTGCTAGGCTGCGGTGTGCCGAACTGAACGGTGACGAAATAATTGAGCAAGTTCTCCCACCGTGAAACAGCGACTAACTCGGATGATGATGTCCCGCGTGGATCTCACTCGAGCTTTTGCAGTCCTTGCATCAGCGTACAGCGACAACAGAAAACTGGCAGAAATGTAGGTGCACTTAGTTGCACGTAAGCGAAAGTGTGTGCAGCAACGAATCGACCACTTATTCCTTGCACAGGGGCATTAAAAAGTAAATAAATTATCTTTTTTTGGGCACATTCGTTTTTTCGGACATTCGATAGTTCGGACTAATTTACGTTTCCCGTGAAGTCCGAATTATCGGTCGTCGACTGTATAGCGCTATTTGCGCTAATTTTCTCTCACATGTGTACCGAAATCTAAAAGCTCTATTATGCAAGTTCACCTGCAAAGTCTATATGACTTGAAAGATTTCAAAGGTGGTCTCAACAACTGAAAGCCCACCCACATTTAAACAGCTCTCATGCCATCAGAACAAGTCAGCATCCTGTTGAAATATTGTATGAAATACAAGAGATGCTGTGAAGCCAGTTTTCGTAATACACCAAGAAATTAGGCTTCTCTATTACAATCCTAAAATTTTTTTCTTCGAAGTTTCCCCCTCAGATGAAATTGTTACACTAATGTCCACTAATATGCATTACACCAGGGTAAGCTTTATATTTTCAGAGATGTCAAGACAGCCTTTGGGGAAACTTACTGCTAAATTATCAAACATAATTAAGCTTATACATAATCATTTTCAACAGGAACAGGAGGAAATCACTATGACTGCAGCAGACTGAAGTTTACCATTCATAAGCAATGTTGCTTTAGGAAATATGAACTCATTCTAACCAAATGGCCATTAAATGATATGATAAAATACCTTTGTAACAATTTGAAACGGCTGTTTCTAGCATTCTTTGATTAGCCACAGTCTCTGGCTGTTGTCCAGCACACTTAACACATCTAAATTGTTTTTCCTGTGTATGTAGCTAGTTACCTAAACTTTTTGAAGATTTGTGTCACTGCTGTCGAAAAACTTGCAAAGCGGGCAATGTCATACCATGCAACAGAGAGTGGCATGCGACACCAACATGCTCGACTCACCTTGGCACGCTTCAGGAACTCTTCCTGGCCTTGCTTGACGTTGCCAGTCTTGCCAGCCCAGGCTTTCAGGGCACTGGCTTGCAGGGCACGGCCATAGCTGAAGGTCAGGGCCCAGGGCTTCTTGCCGGGGTACTTGTTGATGGCATCCAGGTTGACGGATGCCTCCTCCTCAGACTGGCCTCCAGAGAGGAACGTGATGCCTGTGCACCCAAGGCAATGAGATTGTTTACTACGAGTTTCGCTGCATGACTTAACTGAAGCCACATTTAGACTCGCGGTGGAAAAACGGCACGAAAAGTGGGACCAGAGAACATAACTAGGTGCCGACTATATGCTGAGCAAAAGAAGAAAGAGGGCGCTAGAAACTAACCATAAACCACATTATATGTTCTTGACGAAAAACAAGAATGTTCAATCATTGCATCGCAAAGATAGCTAAACCCTTTTTCAAGTAAGATGACCGATGGCAAGCTGACACAAAGGCCCCTTGCAAAGCACCATATAGATTTCACTAGCGCACCTCGCGAAACCTGCGTAAAATATGCATCTGGTTGACGAGGTTCACATCCACATTTGATGTAATGAATGGCCAAATTGCTGTCCGTTGTCAACTTCATTATTAGCATGCAATTTCAGACCCTCTTGCAGTGCATCTAGGTTCATCATCAGCCTGTTTTTGTGTCTCCTGCAAGACGAAGGCCTCTCCGTATCTCTCGTCTTGTGCTAGTCGATTACAAGTTGTTCCTGCAAATCACCACCCCATCTAAATTTCTGGCGTCCTCGACTGCACTGCCTCCCTTGGAACCCATTCTGCAACGCTAATGGACCACCAGTTATCTGCCCTATGCATTACACGGCCTGCACAGCTCCACTGTTTCCTCTTGATGTCAACCAGAATATCGGCTACCCCCGTTTGCTCTCATCTATGCCGCCCCTCTTTCCGTCTCTAGTTACACTTAACGTTTTTCGTTCCAACACTCGTTGCGCGATTTATAACTGTTTTTCAAGCTTCTTTAGTAACATCCAAGTTCTTACCCCACATGTTAATCCATTCATTGGGCACTTTTCTTAAATGATAGCGGTAAGCTCCCTATCATGATTTGGTAATGCCTGCCATATGCCATGAAAGTGGAAGCTGCCATGCAAGTGAAAGCTGTACACACCGGGAACGGCAGCTGGCACAGTCCTCTGCAGGGTGGTGACGGTGGCACGGGCCACGTCGGCCGGCGTGTACTTCTTGGTGCAGCTCTGCCCGGCGGTAACCATGTTGGGCTTGAGCAGAGTGCCCTCCAGGTAGACATGGTGGTCGTTCAGGGCCTTGTACACTGCGGCCAGCACCTGCTCCGTGACCTTCTGCGCCCGGTCAAGGTCATGGTCTCCGTCGGGAAGCACCTCAGGCTCCACAATGGGCACAATGCCCGCCTGCAGCCAAAACAGAACCCATGCTATACAACTCGGCACACAACGAAACTTTGCTTTAGCACAGCAAATTCTGGTGCTGACTCGCAACTCGGGTCCTTTGCTTTCTACGCAAAGTGCACCGGTGATCTTGCTGCCACATCGCCAAGCCCAGTGGCGACACGAACATGCGAGATGAAGACGCTATACAGCGCCGTTGAAGTAAGCCACTAATCTCCAAGAATTTCCCTTGAAGTCAGAAGTACTACCACAAAATCTGCACAACCAAGTATGTTATTGTGTGGAGTGTAACAAATCAAATCTGACAAACAAGCTTTACTGCAAAGCACCAAACAATGAGGAAGAGGTTTACCATAGCACGATTAAAAGACAGGACAAAAGAAGACACACAGGAACACACATGGCACTGTGTCTTTTGTCCTGCCTTTTAATATAGTGCTACGGTAAACCTATTTAAGATGCGTTACCAACAAGCCCACACTGCAACCTATGAGGAAGAGGCAGTTTGCCAATTGTCAGAAAAGGAGAGCCTCAAAGCAGTAGCGCACCCAGGATCTGTGCCAGGCGGAAGGGGGGGGGGGGGGGGGTTGACAGTGTGCTAATACCATCTAAACAGCACTAATTTAAATTTCTTCACGGGAAATTGTCAAAAAATTCGCTTTTTGCGAGTGTGCAGACGATTGCGCGTCTTGCATCTTAGTTGCAGTACTCAAATGCGCAAGGAAAGAAAAGGGGTTAAACAAAAGAGGGGGTTAAATTGGCCTCAGGGGGGGGTTACAACCCCCCGCTGTGGTCGATTACAAGGGGTTACAACCCCCCTTTATAATAAGTAGGGAACTGTAGCTTCCACAGATGGTGCCGGCAGCCCGTAATACTAGCTGGATTATCAAACCCCCAAATTCGTTTTATAGCCCACCTTCCAAAATAACTTTATGCAGGCAAACATTAAAAGCAATTTGATAAACATACAGGTATGCATTTCTTTCATACATCAAGCAGTGTTTCTTCCCATGTAGTAGTGAGAGGCAACATGATCTATAGGGAACTTGCACAAAACCATATTACAGACATCGAAGAATGGTCTTGTGTTTTGACAACCAAGCTCATAATGTCACACTCCACATATCATTAAGTGCACTTCCTCATCTACAACGCACTCTATGGTAAAGCTACTTCATATATTACAGCTCTGGGCCCAACCGCGCTGCCAAACAACTCTTGCTATGTGTGTAGTGGCCTGTATTCCTTAAAGTTGCGCATTTAGTCTTCGTTCATTTAGGTCTGTTCTGGTCAACACCATGCAGTGCCAAAGGCTTCTTTCTGGGGTTTTACATGTCAAAACCAGTCGTGTCAAATCAAGTGTTCTTTGTGAAATCTTTGCGTTTTCAGTATATGACATACTATATTTTTCACACGAGCACAGGCAGTGTGCTGTGGTTTGCTGGTTTCAGAAAGGGGTCATCCGCTTGGTGGTAAATAGATTGGGGTCTTTCAAACGTGTTTCACCATTATTTTTTTGGCCCCGAATGCAAGCAAAGATAGAAGTCTTTTATATCACTGCCAATGTACGATTCGAGTATAATAGCAATCTCGGAGGAAATAGTGAAACAAGTGAAGAACTGAACCTGTTGGCAGCAGACGGCGTAGCGGGCCAGGACATTGGCATTCTCCAAGATGGAGAGGGGCGACGGGCAGTGCGGGCGAATCTTGAGCACACAGCGCCACTTGGCGAAACGGCAACCATCCTTGCGGTACTGGACGCACCTCTTGGTCAGGTCATCAAGGCCTGCAGCAAAATTGCAGAAGCATAATTCCTCACCAGTGCACTATATTCTCGATATTGTTATACATTTGTTTAGCAAGAATCTGCGCAGTCTTTTTTTTTTTTTTTGCACATCATCGACAGTATCACATTTTTGCAGTGTATAATTTCAGTACTTTAAGTATTTGTATTTTGCATGTTTTACTTTCATATTAGCACTGTGTAAAAACTATGTTCCTTGCCCCACTCTCTATGCAATACCCTCCGAGAGCATAAACAAAAATGAAACGTGCAGACACCATAGATGCTCAGTCACTCAAAAGTGGGGGGTTGAAACCCAGAGGAAATTTATGCTTTCACTTAGACTGCAATTAAGATAAAATGACCTTATAAATTATTAAAACTCATTCTGGGGAGAAGATGCCTCTAGAAACTGCTACAAGAGGTGGTGGAGTACAATAGAGTCTGTACCGAAGCAGCTATCTATGCCAGACGCTGATGATAGGACTACCACAAGGGTAAGAGGCGATGGGCATTATCTACGATAAGGAAAAGCACACAAACACTGCCGTCTGTAGCACCTCACTCTGCCATCTGGATGGCCTCTAGATAAGATGAGGACACAGTGGTGTCTAGGAGAGCCCACGGATATCAAGTTGTACTAAAGCCATCAGCACTCTAGGCTCCTCCTCTGAAATGTCTCAAGGTCTGGTCTGGTCGACATCATGCAGTACCGAAGGCTTCTTTCTGGGGTTTTACGTGCCAAAACCAGTTCGGATTATGAGGCACGCCGTAGTGGAAGCCTCCGAATTAATTTTTCAATCAGAGATGTAGATTACAACAAGACATCTGCTCGTGCCAGGAAGAATAGAACAAAGACTAAATGCACAACTTTAAGGTATACAGGCCACTACACACATAGCAAGAGCTGTTTGGCAGTGCGATTGGGCCCCTGTGACAACTCTACAGAGACCAATACGTAAGCAAGACAGTTCTTCCAGAACACATTATAGTGCTCTAGAAGATACCCCAACATACCTGCAGACCATTTCATCCACTCATATGCGGCATGCATTTCTCAGCAGTGGGCGTACATACTACTAGGACAGTCGCAGCAAGGAGCTTCCATGAGCATTATATTCCTCAGCACATTCAGCCCACAAGTAGTGAAAGTTGCTTGTTAACGATCCAGCAATTGGGTAGCAGATGACATACAACTGCAAGCAAGCAAGCTGCTGTCTGGAAGACTTCGAAGTGTCAGTGGTGACAGGTGCAAGTGTGCAGGATTTACATAGCCTGCCTCTTTACTGACCTCTTTTCACAAGTGCCCATGTCACTTAAGGATGCAAGACTGAGTTGTTATAAGGACACACTTTCTGAATGATTTAGAAGCCTGTTTCCTTGCCTCTTCCTATTTTTTTTTTTTTTATAATTGCACTGTTGGCACTTTGCCACCTTTCACAAAAATAGCCACAAATAACCTCCTACAGTGATCTGTCACCCGCAAAGCATTTACACAGCAGCTAGTAGATTCAAAACACTACCTACACGAACTACTGAATGAATTAAACAAATCTCATGTGCAGCAGCCAGTCCGACTTTTTTTTTTTTTGCTGTGGCACAGTACAAAATGTTCAAAATGACTGCAAGACATGGCTGAAATTAATTACTCTAAGGTTTTTAAGCGCCAAAACCACGATCTGATTATGAGGCACGGTGTAGTATGGGATTTCGGACTAATTTTGACACACTTGGGCTTCTTTAACCTTCTTTAATGTACACCTAAATATACGCACATGAGCGTGTTTGCATTTCGCCCCTGTTGAAATGTCGCAGGGATCAAACCCGCGACCTCAAGCTCAGCAAATAAAACATTGCTTTACCACAAAAAAGTTCTGTGCATCACACAATGCTAAACAGAATTTTAAAAAAAAGTTCACCAGCCCTTCCCCCGTCAAGAAAATGGAGGTAAGCGAAGCTTCTGGTGTGTGTACCTGACGTACTACTTTTCCTTCCCTTTCGTGCAACTTTTCCTTCCCTTTCCTGCAACTTTTCCTTCCATTGCAATGTACAATTTTCTGCTCGTCGCCGTTGTCGCTTGTATTCGATGTCTACAGTTTGCTCGGCGGTATGCTGCATTCGCCCGGCATTGCCGCTTGCAGATCTTTAAAATTAAATTGCTTTAATATTAAATCTGTCTATCACGTAAGACAATGAATTGCTCATACCCCCGTGAACGCGGCCTCCCCATTAAGACGACAGAAGAGAAGTGAACGCTGGAATGATGAGCTGCAACAGCGCCAGCTGTGGCAGAAGACTACGAAGAACGCGGGAACAAGGGCACGAGCACGTGCCGAGCTTGAGCGCAACCTGAGGGGCACCAACAAACCAGCTGCGGACGAAGACGACAATGCTCGAGCCTATGCTGATGATACCGCATACGTGTACACCGACCCCAATGCAAGTGAGTCTATAAAGCTTCGCTTAAAAGAAAGAAAAACTTTACGTGCATTTAGCATCATGCAAGACCGACTTGTGTACGGACATCTGCACAAAACAACAAACACGGACTGAATGCAAGATAATGTACACACCCTGTGTGGTGCTCTCATCGTCAGTGCCCATCAGGGGCACGACACCTTTGTCCACCTTGATGCCGGGGATGATGCCGCGGTTTTCAAGGATCTTGACAAACGGAGTTCCATTGTCTGCCTGCTGGTAGAGTGTTTCGTGAAACAGGATCACACCGCTGATGGCACTGTTCATCTGCTCATTAGAGGTGAACAGCAGCTGCCTGTACTGGCGCCGGTTCTCCTCGGTGTTCTCGACACCGATCCCCTGCAGCCGCTTGCCCATGGTGGCTGTTTGTGGGTACAACGAGCATGCCAGAATGAGAACTGGTAATGCTGAAGACTGAACACGGTGTAAACAAATTACAGTGAACTCAGATTATGCCACCCCCTGTTCAGTCAAACCATTCCTTTTTTTCCAAATTGAAGCAAACCATTTATAAGATCCGTTTCTTTTGACAACACAATTCTACTGGCAAGCATTTGTAAGGCTGACTGAGTAAAAAGTACAAATATGTGAAGGTATGTAAAACTAGAGTTTAAAAAGAAATACAAGTGTTAATTAAAAATTGGGGAAAATAAAAAGACGGGAGAAAAAGGTGAAAAAGAAAATAATTAGAGGCCTGTAACGTTATTGATCAGAAATTAAAACAAGAGAACTGCAATACCAGTTCATGACTTAACAAATCGTAAGCAGAAGGAAGCAAGGCAACCGTTTTACAATGCACTGCAGGTACAGGGACTATCTTACGGGTAATCTAATCTCAATGTGCCACGATTCACTCACATGTGCTCTCGTCAGCAGCTAAGATGCCCTTGCCAGGTGCTACTATGGCCTCGGCAGTGGCCTTGAGTTCCTTCATCATCTCGGGAGGAGGGTAAGTGAAGTGGCCAGCCATCTTGTGCTCTTAACTGCAGGAAAATGTGGGCATTACAGGTCAACACAACATATAAGAAACTCTGTAGAGACAAACTCGCAAGAACATTCCTACCAGTAATGTTGCCAGTGAGTGAGTGCAACTCCTTGGTATATTAAAGCTACAACCGTAGACATAAGGTTACATCAAATCACATTTATCACATTTTCGAATGCGAGCACAGTGCTACTTTGGCTGCTGTGTGCCACTCCTTACGTTCGGTGGCAAATAGGTTCACATACACCGCCTTCTGTGTAACAATTGCATCATATTTTGCGACATAAAAATAGTCGAATAGCACGGTGCGTAATTAGTTCGTTTTCTATATGATGCACCATTTTTCTGTCATGAATGCAAGCAGTGAAAGTATTCCTAGCCTTTGTAGAGTTGCCTTCTGGGCATGAAACGGAGTGCAGTACCACTATTTGACTAAAGAAAAGAAACTGGGTAGCTGTATGCAATGCACAGTGATTGTTGTTGTAGCAGAGTATGATAAATGCATACAACAGAAGGAAAAGAACTGCTGCATTCATTATACTGGACTTCCGTTCTTTTTTTTTCTTTTTCCTGGAATGCTTTCACACCAAAATTAGTACATTCTAGATAGTCCCCTCATAAGAGGGCACGTGGTGCATTTCAGACTTTTCAACGGTGATTATAATCACTGTTGGGGAGCTATTCATTTCAGAATAACTTTTTTGCTCAGAAATCTGCACAGATAGCTTCAAGACTCTCGAAGCAGAGTTGGCAAGGTCAGTGCCCTACTGCAGTCTGAAGCACGGCATCAGTTAATGCCAAAGTCCTCGGTGGAAAAATAAAATAGATGTCAACAATAGAAACACGGCCTATGCCAAGAGAAGTGAATCCTTGAGCCAGAGATCCCTGTCAAGCCTTAAAATAGAAGGCCTTAGGAAAAAGCCTTCACATTAACACCGCTGTTAAACTTCCTGCCCTTCCGCGGGTATCAGACGAAAAAAAAAAAAAAAGTTTAGAAATGAATGCAGCGTACTCCAGGTTAGAATAAACGTAAATAAATGTTCACCACAACCATCACATTAATCTGAAGCGCTGAAACAGCTTCAGTCCACCTTCGCTCTCCGGAATGCGCTCGCACCAGTCGCGCAAACAGGCGCCGAGGCGCGTAATTCGAGGTGAAACTGAAAACGCAAACCTCCTCAACAGCTAGGCGCATCAGTTACGCGCCCACTTGTAGTCGAGATCGTAAACAAGATAAACTAAGTTCCCTCAAGGTCACCTTGGACGTCAACTCAAATGGCCTTTGGCCCTTGCGCAAGCTATCGTCGCCTTACAACAATCGTAAAATGGACGAGACGCAACAGCTTGAAACTCTGCCAAGCCAAGCGCGGCCACGTCTAGTACGCGAGCAACGACCTGCTGGACTAGCTAAGTAAAACACTGCCGTTATGCAAAAGCACAAGCCAAAAAGTGCGCGCCCGCTAAGCTTACCGAGCGATGGTTGGCTAGAGCCAAATGAACCAGACTGGTTTTAAACCAGCTCGGGGCAGCTGGTTATCTGCGCACTGAACCTTGATGTTTTATTTATTGAAGTCATTTTATTTATTAGCTAGACATAAGCGCTAGTTCCGTGGCAATGCATATGCAATGAAACGCATCCTGTTGCACATACAGTAGCAAACGTACCTTTATTCGGAACACCTAAATTTTTGATACGATCAAGGAATAAAGCGTCCAGATCTAGTGTGTTTTATGACTGAGGAAAACCTAGAGGTTTGTTTCGGCGCACGTACTCACGTCATCTAATGTGAATTCGAAATGCCGCAATGTTGCACAAGATCGAAAAACAGCTATGCCAAACAGTCCGATATCACGCGCATGTCGCGCGTAAAGAAACAGAAAATGCGCGCACTCTGGAAATTCCACAAAACGCGTGTCGAGCTTTCATTTCGCAAATTAAGCAAGCCTGCGAGTCGTCAAGGTCTCGTGTTTGGTAACACTAGACGGAAGTGTCATTTCCGAGAGGCAGAACGGCCGATCGGCTCGCGAGATCGCGTGCGTCGGATTCGAATTCCCCTAGCCGCTCGCAGTAAAAATCGCCCGCAGATGCGAAAATCGGGACCCGAACGGCACCGTCTACCACTCACCCGACGTCGAAGCTCGCGAAAGCACTTCACGGGTTGAAAGGAGTCTCGGCGAGCTGTCGAAGTTCGGCTGGCTGTAGCTGCTGCCGCGGAAGCCCGTTCGCCAGATGCCCAAGGTGACCTGTGCGAGCTGCACTAGTACCGCAGGCGAGGCGAAGAGATAGGGGGGCGGGGCACCAATCACGCGCCACCACGCGCTGATCCCGTCGCTTTCTTCCTCAACCGAACGGTGTGATCATTCAACCGACAAAAAATGGTCATCAACTCTGGCGTTTTTCAGGAGGAACACGTGCTGAGTCGCGCTTCGTAAACTGTATTTCTGACCCGACACAAGAAAGCGCGCTGTAGCTTTCTAGTTTCGGTTTCAGTTCTGCTTTCCATTCAGTAGTCAGCCAGATCCACTATAATCCAAAATGGCCGCGCTCATTCATGTGCTTAGCAGCATGCATACACTGTGAACTGCGTAAACTTCAGTTACGCGAGTCATACAAGTCGCCACTCTTGACAGAGACCGTATAAATTATTTTCACGAACGAGCATTTCTTCAATCATGGGGTCCCTTGGAAGAAGCGTGTCTACCTTTATTACGATCTGTACTCAAGTTCGGTCGGGACCCTCCGTCCAGTCGGTGCGATTTCGTCGAAGGGGTTTTGTAAGAACGGCTCAGAAGGTCATCTATCCGACTTCGAAAACAGAAGATACAAGTAAACCGGCAAGCGAACCTATCTGTGGGCCACGATACATCAAGTTAGGCAGCGACGACGACGAATTCGCGTAAGTACCGCAGTCGACCCTTGAAGGCGCGCGATGGCGTGCCACTTTGCCTCGGTTCAAAGAACAGACTGTTTTGACGTAATGCTGTTACAGGAACACCATGATGCAGCTGAAGATGAAGCGCAGGAGGGAGAAGCTAAACAAGGTCCTCCTGGAAGGAAAGAGATTAATCGCCGATGCGCTGAAGGCCGGCGTTGAGTGCGAAAGCATTTACTTCACACTTCCGGAAAACATAGAAGGACTGCCCTTGGAAACTATAAGGGAAGACCAAATAAAGAAGGTATTCTACAAGAAGATGAAAATTTGGTCCGACATGACAACTTGCCCTGGAATAATGGGTACGGCATTTACCCTGTCTCTAACCGCGTTGTTTGGGAGTTCGAACAGGGCGCGCTGCACACTACGTGATTAAACTGGAGACGGTCGACCAAGCTCTGATACCTATTCAAACAATCCTCTTCGACACCGTTAAGTCTGAAAGTTAGAATTACCCAAAAGTACTTTGCTGGTCCTAAATGTACATTTTGTGAGCGCGCTCAGCCGAATGAAGCACAGCTTTCCTGAACTGTGTTAATGCGTGTACGTATGTACAATCGTTCTCTTATTCCAGGTGTGTTCAAAAAGCCGTCCATGGACCAAATCGAGATTCAAAGAACAGGAGATACAATCCCTGTAAGCGTGATTTTGGACAATGTTAGAGATCCTGGAAACATGGGAACACTGATCCGAACTGCTGCAGCTGCGGGATGTAGCCAGTTACTGCTTTCGAAAGGTAAGTGGTTATTAGGGCAGAAGTTGGGCTAGCTGGACTGTGATTTGCTGGGAAACTGTAGCAGTGTAAAGAGTTAAGGGCAAAGACACAATGTGTTTAGACATTACACTTATCGAGGAAGGGGCTGATGAACTGCAAGTGAAAAGCAGAAATGCACGGAGGTGCCTATTTTACACAAACACACCGGAACAAAGCATTTCATGGTCTGGTGAAATGTTTAATGAAATAGACGTTTTGGCCGACAGTCCAGCCTTCATCAGAATACAATTCATGGCATCAGTGCAGTTAATATGCATATGCACACTGTTACACAAATTTCATGTCACGGTTTTCAGATCATTTCCTTGTGTTTGGGCCGTTCTCTATGGAAAGTTATTAAAACTTGCTATGTTGAGTCTTGGGTTCCATTGCAATTTCTTTATACCCGAACAAATGCTTTCAAAATTCATGAGATAACAGGTGACCACCTAAGAATGCAGTGGCAAATGCACCGCTGTCGAACTCGACATAATTTTTATAGCTCCACTAGCCAATTACATTTACTCATTTCGGTGACATTCCAGTGAGGTCAAAGTTCTTGCAAAATCAGTGTCCCCTTGGGAAATACTACATTTTCGAGCACGGAGGCATGGAAGACACAGCACAACAGTTTTTTTCATGAAGCTAGTGCTGAATTCTTAGGTTGTCGCCAACCAATATATTGGTTCATTGAAGGTAGATGAGCAACACTCACAATATGCACCTTTTCTGTGGCATATTACAGAGAAATACTGAGGTACCTTTGAATGGAACACTACAAAAAACATCTTTCAAAGTGAATTTACCATGTCATTTTCATTATTATGGAGGCTGTGGAAGCAGTGGTGCATTTACTTATGTTTTCAAGCGCAGTAATAACTTTGTGTTGCTTGCAGTAAGAGTACTTCATTTTGGGATAATATTGGAAATATTCATGTACAAAAATCCCATCAGCATTGAAGCTTTCCCTCCCAAGTTGTGCAATTCACACTACTGGTGGGTCTCTATACTTAGTTCATATATACCGGGCAATGCTACGAAAATTAGTGCGACGTTTCTCACTGCTCACATGTCTGACCAAGAAATAGTGCTTCTAACATGAAAGATAAAGGTATGTGTCATGTAATTGGATGTAAAATTAAGTCTAATGCTTTTTTTTTTGTTTAAAATTATGACTTAATTATTACATGCAAGACATCATTGATCTGAATATATTTACCACAGAACAAGAGGAGCGAAACATTTCTGCAACCGGCGACCACAGCGCACCGCTTGCACTCGCAACCAAAACATATCGTCACATAATGGAAGCGCAGAAGTGCACAAATAATGCGTAATTTCATATAACATTACATCTAGAATTTGTAGTTGTAATATGTAGAGTAGTTAATTTGCAGAGCATTGCGGGTACAAAACAATTGCACTGTGTACACCTTTCACTGCACAACCTACGTAGCATGTTGGCTGCTATGCTGAGTTACATGTATTTATAGTCTTTGGCGTGCATCATTTCAACTTGTGCATTACTCTGTCATTACTTGTGCAGGCTGCGTGGACCCATGGGAGTTGAAAGTGCTACGTGCTGGTGCCGGGTCACATTTTCGAATACCAATACACAGCGGCATAGCTTGGGAACACATGCCAAGCTATGTGACCCCCGAGACGCCAGTTTACCTAGCGGACCACCGCAGTTTTGAACCTGTTGGGGCACGCAGACTATTTGCAGAGAATGACGACGAGCTGAACGAAGGTAGGTCTTGTACAGTCACTGTCATACTTGTGCCAAACACACCTTAAGAGGAAACTTTTAACTTGGGGGCTCCTATCTATATACATTGGAACAGTTATCTTGTAATCAAGAGCGCGGCTGGCCATGACTGTGACTAAGGCCTGCTGGTGTGAACTGCAGGACCGCACTGTTACCACAATATACGCCTAACAGTGAATGCACCCCACTTACCATTTGTGTGCTTGTGATCACTACTTTCACCTAACACCTGTCCAGGGTAGCATGCCAGGCCGACCCACCGTGGTTGCTCAGTGGCTATGGTGTTGGGCTGCTGAGCACGAGGTTGCGGGATCGAATCCCGACCACGGTGGCCGCATTTCGATGGGGGCGAAATGCGAAAATGCCCGTGTACTTAGATTTAGGTGCACGTTAAAGAACCCCAGGTGGTCTAAATTTCCGTAGTCCCCCACTACGGCGTGCCTCATAATCAGATAGTGGTTTTGGCACGTAAAACCCCATAATTTAATTAATAATTAATTGAGCATGCCAGGCCGTCAGTTTTCCAGCTTTCATTAAATGATGGCATCTCTCCCTCTACTATTTGCCATCGGACTGCAGGTCAAAAATTAAGTTCCCAACTGCCTGCAGCAGGTTCTATAATCCAGTTGTTGCGACTTGGGAGACTTCCTGCTCGTTGTAAATGACGCAGAACCTGCCGTGTGCTGCGCCTGGGCACGACCTCCGAGATTGGGTGGCGGCTGCAGCATGCTGACAATCTCCGAGGCCACGTTTTGAAACTGGCATCATGTCTGCTAACCATTAGGTTCACACATTATCTGCTTAGGTGCTATAAAGCAAATTTGTCTTTGCCTCTTCCTTCCACTTTCCGGGTGCTGTCTTGCTGAGTAGACTACTTGCGCCACTGGGTGTGTGCAACTTCATTGCGGCTGACCTTTAATTACTACTTCGCTCCATTATGCAGAAGAAGCCTCTGACAGCGAAGAGGAGGAAGATGACGACGAGGGGTCTAGGTACAGGATTGAGACTGCAGACGGACGGAGGCTGACAGTGGATAAGTCGTATCGAGACGTGGACGAGCTGGAAGATTGCTCGGAGGTCGGAGTGCCCCATTACGAGTACACCGCTGCGAAGTACGCCAACGTGCCTAGTGTTCTTGTGGTGGGAGGAGAAACGCAGGGACTCAGCCTCCAGGCTCACAAGCTGGCCGTGGACTGTATTGGTGCGAGAGTACACGTGCCAGCGAACAACGGCGTTGATAGCCTGAACACAGCGATTGCAGCGTCGATCATTCTGTACGAGATGCGGAGACAAATGCTGTTTTCATCGTCTGGCTCCGACCATAGTAGCAAGGAGGAAGAAACAAACAGGAGCCAAAGCGCCCATGGACATCTGTAAAAGTCATGTTTATTGTAGTGGTTGGTTGCATATGCCATTGTTAGAGCAAAATCATGTACTTTTGTAGCTACCTAAACGCATTATCGTTAACAGCCTTTTCAGGCTATCAAAGCAAAGCCAGGGAACTGAAACGTTTCTGCTAAAAACATTCATTTATTTTGTTTAACGTGAGAATTGGAGTATTGCGATAAAAGGAGGGGGGGGGGGGGGCAATATTCTTGTGTCGGTAGGGACAGTTTGTACATAGTAGTTTTTAGTTTGCGCTTATGTTCTGGTACAGTACATGCAACATTGTTGCACATTATACGCATCCGTCAAAACATATTCTAGTGACTGTTTCTTGTATGTTGGCCCACTGCAACTTTGTAGGCTTGTTAGTGCAGCAATACATGTGTGGAAGTCCCACCCCTGAAGCCACACAAGTTTCATAAATACAGTCAAACCTCGATATAAAGAACACAGATATAAAAATTATTGGATGCAACTTAGTAAGTATAAATTGTCTTGCCGACATCAGCAGCTTGTAGCAAGTACTGTATATAGCAAATGTATGTTCTTGTTGGATGCAACTTTGTTATAACTACAGTTCAGTATTTTTGTTTTTTATTATACCGAAATTCGACTTGCATTGTTTTTTTTATTTCCACCAGGAAATTTTTGTTATTTTCAGCGATTACAGTTGTCTAAATTAACTTTAACCAGCTGTTTTCAATGGATATTATTTTGCATTGAGCTTCCTTTTTTTTTTTTTTTTAATCTGGTTTCACCAATTTCATTGACACTGAAATGTGCCGCATGGCTGCACATCCTGCTCTACGGCACTGTGGTTAGGTCCAATCTACAGAACAACAAAACCATATGGCAATATGAAACTATGCAGGAATTAAGAGAATGCATTAGATATTTGAGCACAAATAAAATGAGGCCTCATATTATATTATTACTTGGGCAGCAGGCTGAAGCTTCAGAACTGACCTGGCCAGGCTTCTTTAATTGAAGCTTGTGTAGGTTTGCAGCTGCAATCTGATCGCCCTTTTAGCTCTCAGTTAAACCGAATTTTGGTTTAAAAAAAATTTGGCAACGAACCAAAAATGTTGAACCCTAGTTATAGAAAGGTTCTACTGTATAATGAAAAATGCAGCAGCTACCTTTGTTCCTTGGCCCCAGGGTTGCCTCCAACGGACAGGGAAACATGTGGCTGGCCATAGAGGCTGTACACATTGTGCCATGTCCTATGGAAGCACTTCAACATTGCTGTATCACAACACATACCACGTATAGTACCTACTTTCCGAATCAATTGCATTTTTTAGTACGGCATCACCATTATGAAATGGCATGCATGAAATCCTTTTGCCTAATAAAATTAAATGCATGTGAAAGATTGCATGTTTTGCCTTCATTTGCAGCTACTGCTGTTTTGCCAGACAAGAGACCCAGGTAAACAAGCAGCCCTACTGAAGAAAAAACAACAAACACTATTGTGGCAATCTAAGAATGCAGCGGCAAGTACACCGCTTTTCAGGTTGTGTAGATATGCCATCTAATTGTTTGCTCACTTCAGTGCATGATCTCATGGCATAGGTGAAGATCTTTAAATATTCGTGTCCATTTAGGGACTGTTTTTGCAGCGTCGAGACACGGAGGGTAGCATGTAGTGTGGCCTTGTGCATGGAGCACATATAGAGTTTTTAGGCTGTCACTATGTGCATAAAGGCCTCTACAGAAAGTAGCATTCCATGGAATGACTACTTGAAGTGCAGCTAGACTAGGTTTCGAGTATCTTGCTGACATTCAAATGTCTGAATGGAAATGTACATAGCTATCTGTGCAACTTGGAATTTGCACTGTACACAATTTAGGCTGCACCTTTGCACACTTGTTTGATCTTTGGTTTGGGGATACCAGCTTTCATAAGATTTTAATGACTAGAGTTAGATGCGCTGGCGTGTACGAGATACAGCATTCTTGGCAGTGCTATGAACGTTGGCATCCATCAACGGATGCCAATACATCCGGCAATAGTCAAGCGAAACGCTGCAGAAGGATCCCCAAAAGTGATTGAGATTATTGTCGCCCCTGTGCGTCAGTCACTGCATGGGCAGTGCTTCACCTTCAAACATTAGGCCACATGCACTGTGTGACCTGGCAAAGCGCGCACTGGTCTTTTTTTTCTGCGACTCCCTTTTAACTACTTTACACACCCAACTCGGCTGCAAAGGGTGCTATTATTTGGTTAAAACTTAAGGGCAAGAATTCTTGATGAACGTGTCTATGAATGCTTGGCAGCCTCCTCCGACATCACTCTCTTTCACTCGCCAAATGCGCACATGGGGCACAACTCCAGTTCGTGGTAGTTGTTAGGACTGCTGGCCGCTGTAGTTGCTGCGACTTTCTTCAGCCTGTGTTATTCACTTGCTGCTCACCACATTTGGGGCATTTAGTTCTCGGCCTGGATACCTGGAAGCATTCCCACCATTGCAATGGAAACACTTGCTCCCGAGTGCTTGTACGATTAACTGCGCATTACAACTTGCAACAACACTTGCAATACAGTCGCCAACCAATAATTCGGACTTTATAGGCACTGCATAATAGACCGAAGAATCAGAAGTATCGGATTCATCACAAAATTAGCCACTTATCCAAAAGTGGCCAAAAAAAAAGCTTGTCAACGCATTGCTGCATGCACATGTGACCATGCCTGTGACCTGGACAGTTTGCATTTAGCCCATTTTCATGCACACATATATAAAAGTACAGTTGATGCATTCGCCAAATCTGTATCCCCTGGCAACCTAAACAGAGGTTGATCGCACCACAATAGCAGAATAATCACGTTTCTTTGCACCAGTTGTCCTATATTTTCTGCACTTAGTCGCCGTCATCAGTGACACAGACACGGGGGTTGGCACCATTTGAAGCTGTCCAAACAAAAATTAGTTGCCCAGGACCATGTCGCTATTTGCGGAAGATGCTATAAACGCTTGACGCACGAAACTCTCGTTGCTCTCACAAAAAATTGCAAATGCAGCCAATTGAGTGGTTAGCAGCTTGGCTTGGATTATCCCATGGTTTGGGAGGAGGCACCAGCAACATGGCTCAAGACCATGCCGATGACGCATCAAAACAGAAACGACATTCTGCTTGACTCTGTGGCCGAATTAACTTGCGGTAGTGCATGCAGAGTCCGAACTGTGCGCCATAATGTGTCCAGCATTTTTGTTATCCTTATACATTAATACATTAGGTGGTGGTGCCAAGGCAGGCAACTGTATTCAGTTTGACCCACTTTCAATGCCAAGAAAGTTCCATTGTTGTATAATGACTATAATCAATAATTGTAATTACCGGGTTACATGCAAGCAAGAAGTTCAGTTGCACTCACTTGGAACATACCGGGTTTTAACAATACTCGGACGTAACAACAGCTGTGCCACCGTGAGAAGATTGTGGGTGTTCTATGGTAAAATGAACTACTTACGTACTACAATGTTACCATGCTGCATAATTGGTTATAACGAATAAATCTGGCTACTGGGTGTCTGCGCCAAAAGGAAATTGAATAAGAAGAAAAAACTTGGGCTCCAATCCACGTTGTGAAGGTGGTTGACCTATTGTTGGCCAGTGAAGCTGTAGCATCACCTGATCCGATAGACCAATGTGACGTAGCCTTGAACTGGGTCCTGCCGAGCCTGAGCATGATGCCGTTGTGCATACCGACGTTGCTGCTCCTTTCGTCGCTCATCGTAATTGCGCTAGAGCAGGGGTTCTCAAGCATGTTGGTCCCAGGGAACCCTGCCAAGCTCCATGAAGTGCCAAGAAACCCCCATGCATAATAATAGAGAGGCTAGGCTTAGCGCGCAACATCTTTGGGACCAACGGTAGTGTTCGGCAGGATACTTCGACAGCGACGTGCAACACACGTGGTCCAAACTGGGTGCAATCGTTATAAACCAAGCCAAGACAGCATCGCAACCAAGATATATGCCAGAAAAGAATGACAGTTTTTAGTGCTTATCGCACAGGAGCACTAAATTATAACATTTCATCACCTGAAAAGTTCGGAGCTGGAAGACCAGCTCTAGGCCGTCCGGCAAGCCGAAGATGCCGCCCGAGTCGACACCCGAGCCGACACCCGAGGCCACTAAAAGCAAAGTGCCAGCTCTTTAAATAAAGTTTGTTTCTTCTTCATCACAAGAGATATTAGAATAGTGCCAACTTCACTTGGACTACAGTAAAACCTCGTTAATTCGGATTCCACGGGACCGAAAAAAAAAAAAAAATGACCGAATTAGCCGAATGTTGAATTATCGAGGGTATCAAGAAAAATGCTTACGTCAACAGCTTTTATTTACCGAATGAATCAGCAAATCATGTTCCTATTTTGCACAAGAGCAGTGCGGAAGCTGTAATTCTCGTCATCTCGCGACTCGTTATATAACGCTTTTCACTACCACGCACACATCCTGATTATTTTGTCGCCTGTGAGCTGGTCGCCAACAAATGTTGCCTCAAAACATGGCTCGTACCAATAGGGGGGATTGGCCACATTAGGTTGCTTGAAATTTAACAGGAAGCAATAGTCATATCAATGCCAACAGAAACATTGAGAGGCCTTATTCATAAATTTAGGAAAAAGAAAATAAGGTGAAGTGTCCCACGGTCGGTACCCTAGCAGTGAAGCCTTCCCGGCGCTTCAATAATCTTGTGGATAGCAGTGATGGCTTGTGCCTAATAGACCGATCCCACCGACCCATCTGCGCATGCGCCGATTTTCCGGAAGTAGCATTCCCACCATCTTGGTTGCAGCATGGTCCCTCAATACTTTTCGAAAAAGCTATTAAGGAGAGAGGCGGGTCAAAAAACGGCGATTTTCATTAAAGAAATAGGTTTTGTGTTTTTGCTTCAGCAACATTGACCTCTCCTATTTCACATGAAGAAATCAGAGCCAGAAATGATCGGAAAAAGTATAATAAACCGGTTAAAGCACTGGAGGTGGCAAGGCACAGATATGACACATTTTCAAGCGCACGATGCGTCAAACCGCGGTGTCGCACGCCATTGGGCTCGTGCAAGGTGGTAGACCTAAGCTTTTTCCATCCAAGGTTAGCTTTGCTGCATCACAATCTTCCCGGGAATAATAATTAACAGAAGTAAACAACTTTTATAACTTTCAATCGCATTTTTCTCAATATCATATTTTGGGCAAAACAAGGCGTTTGTGTACAACATTTTATGTACTTATTGTGGTCTAATCAAGACCACATTTGATGTGCGTAATTTTTAGGATATGTAGAATGCACTTATCTAGGATTTAATGCAATCACTTTATTTTTATAAGGATGAAAATTTTTTAATGTACTCGCGCACCAGCCACTGAATATGAAGCACCAGATACGAAATTCTCTTAAAATGATGCCTGTAAAGGGAATCACATTATCTTGCTTATTAGTACTCAGTGGAGTGTTAGGGATAAGAAAAATAATTTTGCACTGCTCTATCATGCTAACTGCTAAGTCCAGCAGCTGCACAAACATGCACTGCTTCTCACTTATGCATGTCACTTAGGACATGAAAGCATCGAGATATCCTAAATCTAAAAGTAGATTTCGAATGAAGAGATCAAGCTCTTTAAGTGGTAGAATTTTCATTCGCCCAGCATCCCTATTTAAAAAGAAATGTTTCCGAGGAGCATCTCCCCCCCTTAAGGGACTATGGTTGTAGTCGGCAACACCACCGCAGTCCCCGCTCGTTGAGTACTGCGCATTAGCTTCCCAGACATCTCTGCGACTCCACCAGCGAGAAAAATTCATGTATTTAAAAAAATTATATCGGCTCTTGACTGCAGCATGCGAGGCGAACATTGAAAAGTGCCTGCTGCTCTTTCATGTCGGTTGCCCACTGATTACGCGTTGAGTATCGTTTTTGTTCGACCTTTGTATGTAGTACATGCTGATATACGCAGTCGTTTTGCATTACTATTTTTTGCACATGTGCATCTCAGTGACTGCAACATTGTTTGCTTAGTGACGGGCATAATAGGATTTGTATACCTATTAAGGACAGGTTTGAAATGCGGCGCCGAAACCTTCGTGCCCTAATGATGCTTACCTACATGGGTTTCAAGCACGACTCGCAGACTTCAGTAACAGCGATATCAAGTTCTCAAGCAAGCTAGGCAGCGTTTTTAACAGCGGAGCTGTTTAAGCCGGCCGTTAGCCTGTCCGTCGCGGACAAAAATTGGGGGCCGATCCTGGCGGTAGTGAAGAAAGAGTCCAAGCGCAATGGCACATACCCCTGTGAACTAGCGAAACTAGCTAAGCATGATTGGGACTACTTAAGCTTAGTCATCGATAGCCAATCAACAGCTAATCAATAATTGATCAATAATAAATTCCCGAAAATGCTGGGGATGACTTGGTAGTGCTTAGCCTACGTCTAATGCGTAGCCAATACCTTGCGATAGCCAATTAATAGCTAATCAATCAATCAATAAATTCCAGAAAATGCTTGGGATGACTCGATAGTGCTTAGCCTAGCCCAAACACATGGCCAATACCTTGCGACAGCCAGTGAATAGCTAATTGATCAATAAATTCCGGAAAATGCTGGGGATGACTTTGTAGTGCTAAGCCTAGCCCAAATGCGTGGTCAATGCCTTGCGATAGCCAATCACTAGCTAATTGATCAATGATCAATATATTCCGGAAAATGCTGGGGATGACTTGGTAGTGCATAGCCTAGCCCAAATGCGTGGTCAATGCCTTGCGATAGCCAATCACTAGCTAATTGATCAATGATCAATATATTCCGGAAAATGCTGGGGATGACTTGGTAGTGCATAGCCTAGCCCAAATATGTGGCCAATACCTTGCGATAGCCAATCAATAGCTAATGGATAATCAATCAATAAACTCCGGGAAATGATGGGGATGACTTGGTAGTGCTTAGCCTAGCCCAAAAGCCATGGGCCAAGTAAAAAAAAGCCATGTGTTTTAGTCTAATAACAGTATTTACAATACCCTCAGAGCTCAAGGGCATTACAGGGGGGAGTTGGTTTTGATTACAAAAAAAAAACAAAAAACAAACAGCAGTAAAAATACATATTATAAATGCAAGACAGGCTTTAAGGGCACAATTGCACAAAGCGTTCCAGCATTGCTGTCAGACACGTTTCGCATACGATTTCCGCTGACGACAAATGACGATGCGGACGCCGCCGCTTTGGTTCGGTTAGACACTTGCGCTGTTTTTCGTCACGCATTTATTTTGTAATCCGCCCATGAGTACATCGGCGCGCACGCTATCGGCCCCGATCTACAAACGGGAGAAATGCGCATGCTAGTAAGTTACGGCGACAAAGATTTAAGTGCAAAAACTTAGGCGCGCGGCCAATTTTCGGAGGCTGGGTGGCTACAAGCTGCTGGAGGATTTATTGCACATGCGCAGTTCGCGTGTTTGTTACGCACTGCAATAGTGCTTTTTGACACTCGGGAATGGGTAATGGAGGTTCTTTGGATCGAGCGCTGCTTGCGTTCGGTGTCTTAGCCACTTGGCCAGCGTGGAACCAGGGAAAATTTACCAGTCTCGGAGAACCTCGAGGAGAACCCACTTTGAGAACCCATGCGCTAGAGGACACATCTGTGGTGCAGCGGCTGCTCGTAGTTATACAGTCGAACCTCTATACACCGAAAAAAATATATATATAGTATTCAATCACAAATTTCATTAATTTGAGACTGAAGTTTCAGCAGTAAAAATCTCTTCATGAATTCCGCGAACATTCCTGGTAGATAGTATCCTGTCAGTAATCAGTTATAAACAAATCGCAAGAAGGTAGTGCCAATAGCATGAGCACCAGCACGAGCAGTGTAGATCACGCCTAAAGCAATGCATCGGCGTGGCTCGTGGAGTCAGATTAGAGTGCTGCGTCGCGCAGCAGCCACAGAACACCTATATAACCTATAGATATATAAATCTTGGACGCCATGGGTCACCGCACTTAGTGCCTGTAGCTGTCATCAGATGGCGCCCTCAAATTAAAAACAAGTGCAAGAGAATAAAAGTATTCGTCCGAGAAAAACAATGTCGCAGTTTCATCAGAAAGGATTGATGGCGATAGCAAAGTGTACTGTGGGGATGCGAGACTCTCGCGCGTACCCTGATGCTGTTTGGACTGCGTCTCCCGTTGTCCGGCTTCGCCTCGTGGCTTTACAGCGGTGGTGGTCGGTATGGTTCCCGCATATTGCAAGAGATGGTGCAGGTGTAGCGCTGCTAATGGTATTCTAGCACACTCTAGACGTGGGTAACGTGGGATCGGCAAGCATCGTGGACGCTTCACACATGCACCGACCCGATTCACGGCACCGTCCCGAGAAGACTTAGGAGCAAGACACCGGAATGGACAACACTGATCATTCGAACGCGTGACCATACACATGAACGACTAGGTGTTGGTGTCTAGCATGCGGGCGAACATATTCGCTTGCTATCCAGTCGCGGTGAGTGGAGACTTTCTCGATTTGGCGTGCGCCCATCGGCGTAGTAATTCGGCTAGCAGGCATTGGTGTATGAAAGGTGCAATAAATGTCCTTTTGACTGTTCGCACTGTTTTGTTATTCCTTTGTCCCAAGAGCACGAGTGAGACCCCACACTACACAAAGTAAGGTTCGTAGATTTATCAGTGTCGCGAGCTCAGGAAAAGATGTCACTTGATGGCCATGAACACTCGCTACGAGTGAAAGCTTCGCACCGTGCCCTATCTCTGAAACTTGAGATTCCGCGACCGCCAACACTAGACATGCGGGAACAAAATGCGCATCAAGGCACCATATTGGTCCAACCGTTGCACTTGCCAAAGATGAGCTCCCAAATACAGAGCATGGCCTCCATAAGGACAGCCATGAGCAACGACAGCAAGGGCACAGAGGAAGCGTGCAATGGGGGAAGTAGGCCGATAGGCACACGCGCTTCGACAACATTTTTGCTGTACAAGCTTTTCATGCGGAAGGACGCTTGCAAATAACCTTTTCCTTGGACGAATTTTTTTTTTTTTTTTTTGCTACATTTGCCAGTCATACGGCCAAGTACATGCTTGAAATGGTAAAAAAACTTCTTTAATCATAACCACGTCACGAAATCACTTCATTAAATTAAGTAAAGAAATACATGGTTTCTAATGTCCATCGCGAATTTAGTTAGATCGAGGTTTGACTGTTCAAATATATTTTTAAAACCAGTATTGTTAGTGGGTTCGACTGTATCTCGGAACTAATCGGCGATCAAGTAAAGAATCAGCAGTCCTTAAATTCCAGATGCCATTAGCAAATATCCTGATGTTATGTACTATTCCATGCCATACACAGCGTAGTGGGTGCACTTTCGTCGCCATGTAATACAGGCAACTAGTACAAGCAACATTCACTGGGAGTAACAACAAAGCGAGCCATATAGCAAAGAACTATTTATTAAATGTTATGAACTTTTAACAATGAAATGATAATGTGCAAGGCACTTTCACTTCCGCCAAAATTATGCTTTCCTTTGGCAAAAGAAACTACAAGATGGATTGTATCAACAATGCGCAAAATAAATGTGACTGGCACTGAACTATCGAAATAAGAATAAGTGGCAGGAGTATTGTCCCCAACGACAAAATGGGAGGTAGTGTGTTTGTGTGTTCTGCCATAGAACAACAAAGTGCAAGATATCAAGCTGATTGGTATCCAAATGCCCATTTGAATAAAAAAGAATTGCAAGTTTTCATCCAACAATTTGATCCCAACCTCTGGTTAAGCTGTATCCCGAAAACTAGGAAACAAGGTAGTCTAGGTTATGTGAAAATCGAGCTTTGCATTTAGCTTTGCCTAATGAAATGAATGTGAGGTCGGAATTGAAGATAATGCACAACTTTCGCCGTAGATTGCGACCGCTGTCATGACTTGGCAGTGGTTGAGACCTTCTTGGGGATGCGCATGGCATTTACAAGTAGAAAAGTGTGGTCGCAAGATTCTTGTGTGGCTCTGCGTGAAGACTCTGACCAGCCAGAAAAGCCAGTTTGTGGGCATACTGGCATGGGGCAGGGACGCGGATTGTGCCCTGTGGGAAAGAAAGAAAAGGTGCATTATGAAACTTTTTCGAATGTAGCGTACAGGACACGAAAGTGAAATAGAAGTAATAATTGTTAAAGACAGTGTTAGTTCGTTTGAAATCAGTTGAAATATAGTTGAGTTGAGGCTTCAGCATGCAATGTCTCGTCTATCTTAGCAGGAGTATCTTCTTAGATAGGACTTTGCATAAACCACCTAGAGCATGAAACAAGAAGCGCACAACACAACCATGAAGAGAGTGGCATGATGCATGGTGACTCGTGCACCTATGCACCTTATGTGATGTCTCCACCAATAACGACGAGCGCAGGTAGAGGTGTACATCCTCCTCTCCATAAGTTAACAAGTGATGCACTTGCTCCGCTCTCACACCACCTTCTACCTTGCATTCTTTCCCACAGCACTGATACATTGTAGGACTGCATTATATAACCAAAACTTAAAGCCTGGTGGTGCTGCTGTACTACATTGAACAGCAACGTTAGTTTCTTGAGATATACGATTGAAATTTTCAGGTAGGTTCATAGCACGAACATTTGTAAAAGTGCGAAGTATTGCGGAGCTGTGCATGCTAGTTCTCTAGTTACAGGAGTATAGTATCAAAATATTTCACATGGGTCCCCATGACAAGGTCTAGAGAATTTGCAAAATGTTCTGGCACTGGAATTCATTATGATCATGACAGAGCCCTTTTTCTAAATTTCTTTTGTAGAAAAGCTTTAGCAGAGCATTGAAATTAGTGTTGATTTAGACTTGCGTTTGTAAAACTTGTATCCTTGACACAATATGTTTGAAAAAAAAAAAAAAACTGGCTTTTCTTGCCCTCAGAAATATTTTTAAAAATGATGGAGATCAAATAAGCAGGTACCAGGATATTGCTGGTGCGAACAACCACACCAAGCAAAAAATTTAGAAAACAACCCTTGAACATTGTGTGCACATTTCCAGGTTTAAAATGACTTCGCAGAATAGTTAGAGAAGTCTTTGTGAACTTTTTATCCTCTGCTGCTGCTTCTACTGACTTCATTTTCTGGCCTAGATCACACACAGGCTGTGATCCGTTGAACGAGGTTGATGCTTTCTGGACACCAGGCACATTTGCAAAGACTCGTTCTTGTACCGAATGGTGCATTAAAGACGCTACCCGCTTTGTCCCACCCACCTTTGTGCCGTGCACCCCACACGGCACACCGTCGCATCAGATCGCTGGCCTCGTGCACACCTCTCCCGTCTCTCCCACCATCTCGCAAAAGCTGCGAGGAATGGAAGACAAGAGGGGAGAGACGAAGGCACGCCGTGTGGGGGCACTGCACAAAGGCAAAGCAGCTGACGTTTTTCTTTTTTTTTTTACATTTCCTGGATTTCGCGTTCCTTTCCTTCTTGTAGCAGACACCCAGTGGCAAGATTTAATTGTGGAACATTGCAGTAAGCGGTTTATTTGACCATAGAACACACACTAAATTACAGTGCAGCAGCTGCTCTCTTTGTTACTTCTAAGTACAGTCGAACCAACTTATAACGATCCCCCATAGAATGATCTTTCGGTTATCACGACAACATAACTGCACTGATGATATGGCCTTCGAGACGAGCGTTCGAGAGCCCGCCTCGCGGGAATTTTGGAAGCCGCGAAGAAGGTCACGCGTTTTCAAGGCACACCTCCAGGGAGGATACGTGCCACGCACAGCAATGGCACAGCATAAACAGCACGACGCGGGGTGTGCGCTGGTCTGATATCGGATGCGACGACGGCGTCACTCGTTATTATAAAATTGTGCATGCGGCACCATGTGCATTATGCCTGTTCCAACGATTTGGCACGACCATCTATGTCTTTCCACCATGGGAACAATGGCCACTGAAGTGTTCCTGTTGACACGACTCTACGCAACACGAGTTGACGAAAACTCGCAGGCGCGAGGACAAGCAGGTGCTCACGCCTGCGAGAGAGAAACAATGGTATTCCTAAATAAATGCATCACTGTTTTGATGATCCAAATATAATCTCACTATCAGGGAGGGAGCAGTCTACCTGGTTTTTTTTATTTAGGGTGTTGCTACACTGCGCTCCGCAACACCCCAACGACCGGCGCTCAGCACCGCGATTTCCACCGCGGCACCGGTGTACAAATTCGAGCGGTATCTGCTTGCGCAAGAACGGACGCAATTTTCTCTCTTGCACTCGCTTGTCCTCGCGCCTGCATACAAACGACTGGCAGTCCCTCCAAAGACCGTCTCGTGCCAGACCAGTGCCTCAAAAGTTCCTAAGCGATTACGTCCCTAGGCACCTAGGAGCTCCACGATTGCTATGACAACACGTGTTAAACGGAAATTACGTGACCCGCCGTGCCACGCCCCCGCTGTACCGACTGGCAATTGTAAAGTCGCGTCCCAGAGATGAGAGAGCCACGGTCAGTAACTAGCAGCTGACGCGGCTACGTAGTGACGTCAGCGTCCCGCCCTGACCGCAAACCACCCACGTGCGGAGCGCCACCGCTGGAACTGGTTGGGAGCGGGCGGGCATAGGCGAGGGAATCCTGCGCAATGGCGCCAGCGAGGCTCCCTCAATCCCCACAAACCCAACCATAAAAATGGGTATTTTCTACGCAGTTGAGATGGAATCAAACCCACAACCTTGGAAGTATTTGAGCAGCAGGACATCATGGCCACTGAGGTACCACAGCAGATGTTACAACGCAAGTCTGACATTACAGTGCAGTCCACTTATAACGATATCGAGAAAACCAAAAAATATGATCGTTATAACCGATGATCGCTATATCTGGACTGCCGTTATATTAAAAAAAAAAAAAAAAAACGCTGAACGTACCTTTGCAGCTACGGACTCGAATTCGCCGCTTGCTCTAAAGAATAGATGCTGTAGAAAGTAGGCTGTGAAAAACAAACTATTTATAGAGCCAATGATCGTGTCAAGCGTTAGGCGCGCCAAAATAGTCCGAAATTCGCACTTGTTTTTGCGGCAGCTTCAGCTTGACAACCGCGGTGTGCATGGATTCCAGCTGCTGCGCGAACACTGGCGGTAATCCTTTAGCATGCATAAAATCAATTAAGGAGTCGATCGACGACAGTGCACTTTGCGTAGACATGGTCGGGGTCAAGGAGCCACTGTCAATCTCGTTGTCACTGTCACTGCTTCCGTCGCCACCGTCGTACAACTTTGCCGTCTGTCGAGACAGCACATCTTCGGCGATCGCTTCGTCGGTGATCTCATCGCAGAACGAGGCAGCACTGTCTGCAGTCAAAAAGTCCTCCATCGACGCACCACCTGTGTCACCAGTAGGAACGAGCTCCCAGAGCTCGGTTATTTCCGCGTCTTCCACCGTGTTCGTCTCACTATCAGTGGGTTGGGGAAGTTCGTCCTGACGCACAAAGCCCGCCTTTTTGAAGCAGTTGTATATAGTTGACCGCTTTACTTCACACCACGCACCATAAACGAAGCGCACGGCTTTCAAAAGGCTGATCTTCAGGTCAGGGGGCCCGTCTGCGTGACCCGACGTGCCAAGAGCTGCGCGGTCAATTACCAAGATTAGCCACTCCAGCATGCGCCGCCGATACAGGGCTTTAAAGTTGGCGATCACCCCAGCGTCCAACGGCTGTAGGCCTGCCGTAGTATTTGGAGGCAGAAACATCAATTCGACCGATGTTAGCTTCGGGCTAACGCTGTGTGCGCTACAGTTGTCCAGTAGCAACACTACTTTTCTTCCTTGGCCTTCAACGATACTGTCGAACTCGACGAGCCATTCTTCGAATAGGTCGCGGGTCATCCACGCCTTCTTATTATTGCGATAGCGGACCGGGATGTGCTGATTCTTAAAGCACGTTGGCTTTTTTGATCGCCCGATCACGAAAGGCTTGAGGCGATGGCTCCCGTCCATGCTAACGCACAGCAGCACGGTCACCCTAAGTTTCGAATGCTTCCCGCCGGGGCATCGATCTCCTTTTAGAGCGTGAGTCTTCGACGGCAACATTTGAAAAAACAGGGCAGTTTCATCGCAATTATATATGTCTTTCTCGGCGTAGCGCTCCAGCACGCCAGGCAGCTTTGTCTGTAGCCACTGCTGCTTTGCCTGTGTGTCTAAAGACGCCGCTTCCCCTACCACGTTTTTGTAAACGATTCTGTGCCGCTCTTTAAAGCGCTGGATCCAGCCTCCCCCAGGCTCAAAATTTGGGCGTCCCAGAAGAAAAGCGAAGTTTTTTGCTTTGGTGGCAAGTATTGGCCCACTAATCGGCACATTATGCGTGCGGGTTGTTACGAACCACTGGTAAAGCGCCTCTTCAACATCGGCGTACAAAGGGTCTCTAACCCTTTTCCGCTGATCGGCATGGCCGCTAATAGCACCTGCCTTCACAATCGCGGTGCTTCCGGCTTTCAAAATGGTTGATATTGTCGACTGGGCGAGCTCATACTTCTTCACGAGGGCGCTCACCTTGAAGCCGCGTCGAGAATCCTGCAAAATATCCATCTTCGTGTCAAGCGACACAGCCTTGCGCTTTGTCGGCGCCATCTTCGAACTGCGTTGTCGCTGCTTCCGTGGCTGCAGCGGCGAAGCTGAGAGAAGAGACTGAAGAGACTGAGTGGGGGACGGTCGCCACCGCGCCCTTTGCTTGGCGCTTTTTTTTTTTTTTTTTCGTACTCTCTTTCGGAGCGATTGTGGCCGAAGCGCGCGAAGCAGCTAGCGCCATCTTGTGGCGTGTTGTGCCAACTCAGGTACACTCCGGTGCGCAGGCGGCGCGGGCAGGGCGGGGCGGGGCGGGACGCGCGGCGCGGTAATGGCGGCAGATACGAACTTGCGGAGGTAAACATCGCCCGGTCTCGACATCGTTCGTTTCAGGGAACTAAGCAACGCAAATGTTACGATTATTTGGCACGGAAGAAGCCGTCCAGACGGCAAAATTTTGATCGTTATATCCGATATGCGGTGAATAAGCTATCGTTATAAATGTTTTTTTTTTCCCATAGACCTAATGCATAAAATGACACTCTCATGTCGACCCATCGTTATAACCGATATATCGTTATATGTGGTATCATTATAAGTGGACTGCACTGTATTAACGCAAAGTTTTCTTTGCGACTGCTCCCGAACTTTGCTGACCGTGTCGTACCGAATTTCTCAACACAAGAGAGCGCATGAATCAGCTCTAACTTGCAAGCTGACTATGAACAAAGGACAGGTGCTTACTGGCCAGTTGAAGTACAAGTGGGTGAGCTTGTAGGAAAGCCGCTGCATGTGCTCGGGCTTCAGTGTCGTCGTGTCGTGGATGACGTTGAAGTGTGTGGGTGCCACCGTTCCCTGACGTACACTCTGGGAGATCAGATAGAAGTCATACCTGCAAGGTACAGATTACAAGCAAAGATTTTGTATACTTACTGCTCTGTTCAAGTGCAAGCAGCACATTATTTCTTAATCCAGTTAATGAATAACAAATAGACACTTCAGCCTTAACACAAAAAAACTTTCTTAATGTGAACCAGCAGCTTGAAGAGTAATACTTGCTCACAAGAGCTAGAGACGTTGACGGACCAATTTAATTTAGACATTTATTATGGCCACTGCTTCCTTTTTGAAAGGCAGGTACAGTACCTGACCGATAATTTGAACTTGGCAAATAAAAATACAGCTATTTCTGCTCAACATGGAGGCAAACGTGCTATTGGCGGGACCGGGAGGCTGTCCACACAATGAGGCATGTTTGAATTACCGATGTCCAGATTATCCATCGGCGACTGCAGCAATACAAAACATGCACTGTGGCAAGCTTCATGAGCTGAAAGTTGCCTTGCTGCTCAGTGCAGCAACATTTGGAGCAATCAACATTACAGTTATCTTACAAATAAGAGGATCACCGTTTATATAACCAAAGATGAGCAGAAGACTTACCGTTCGGGCCTGGTCACGTTGTTGTCAATGACAGTTCCTGGGGGAGGGTTCTGATATCCACCACCCCTGTTGTCCATGCTGAAGAAACGGGCGGCAATCCTCTTGGTCACGACGACAAAGGCAAGCTGAGGCCTAGCGTGAGAACAGCACAGAGATTAGTCAAACATCATTCCGAGATAAACTTAACCTGCATGAAATTCAAGAAAGCCTTTTGGAAACGAGTTCACCATGCAAGTGCATCATGTATTTTACAAGATTTCTAGAAGACTTTACTTTTAGAAACAATTAGGGTACAATCAACGACCGATTTTTCGGAGACGCCTGATAATTCGGATGCCTCAGACATGGCTGTACCGATTTGAGCCCTTGAGGACACTAAAAGGCAAGCATTTATTTTTTTCAGACAGCCCAACTTTACGGACGTCTTCACAGTCCCCAAGGAGACAGAAAAGTCGGGACACCTGATGCAGCTTGTGTACAGTGTTGTTTACAAGTAGTATAGTCGATCCCAGATATACTGAACATTTAGTAGTACTTTCGCTTTTAGTAGTTAGCGAATAGTGCACGCTGGCAAATTCACACGTAATCAGTTTCCCCGACACTGCCTTGGTCTGCTGGTCAAACATGTGGACAAGCCATGCATCCACAAATGAAGACTGTAAATGGTTTTACAAAGATTTGAGATGTGTTGTATACTGCAGTTATTTTCACTGGCTATACGCACAACTGTTTAAACTAGGCACCCGCCGCAGCAGCTTCACCACAATGCTCACTCGCCTGTCGAGCATGAAAGCACCAGCACGCATTCAGTTTTATTGCGGTACCAGCAAGTCTCTTCCCAGGTAACCGCACACAATATTGACAGCTATCGCTGCCAATTCTATTGCGATAAGCATCTTGCCCATCTGTTTAACAGCACGTGAGGCGTAGTGGTGTTGGAACCAAACGCGCCGCCTTTCCCTGCTAACTGCTATCTGCTATAAAACTTATCTTTACTTCGTATAGCTGTCTACTAATTTGCTATCGCATTCGATGCGACTGCCTTTCAGGCGAAACTGCGACTTTTTATTCAGCGCAACTTCAGTGCATCGGGAGGAAATCTGTTTTTCCAAATGACAGAAAGTTGTATTTCTGTTTGAAAACATGATGTGCGTGGTACTGTAAAGGACTTTTTTGTCATCATGGAAAACGGGTGCGTGTTACAATCGAGGGCGCGTTAGAATCAAGTAAATACGGTAGTTGTGCGAGTCGTAGAGGCATCGCCAAACGTTCCAGCCAGGCGGGACTTCGGCATCGATAAGAAAAACGACCGTCGTTGGAGGGGGCCACGGAAGATGCTTTTTGCGTGCACCGCAATGAGGATGGGAGATATTGATCGTGCGCTCCCTTTCAAAAAGTGGAGCATCTCTAATGCGCTTGATGGTACTGATAATAGTGTACCGTTTGAAGATAGAAGATAGCGACGCGGCTAGCAGCGATGGTGACAGAATGAGCTCGGCATGTTTATATTTAATAAATGCTGTTTCATTTTGCGAATGCGTTCCTCGCTTTTTTGTTCGGCCTACATTCGAGGTAAGTTTTTTTTTTTTTCTGGCTTAGAACTTTTGGGGGGTCGGCTTAGAATCGGAGTCTGGCTAGATTCAAGTAAATACGGTAGTGTCGGGCGCTTCGTATGCGCTTCGTAGTTCGCGTTGAAGCGAGAGATAGCACACGCTCGTTGCTGCTGCCGCGCCTCCTCACTTCAGCGTTTTGAGAGCGAATTTCCGCGGTCATTGAGCGAGACGTGTTCATGTTTACCTGTGCGTGTGTTACTCTGTACTTGTTAATTTAGTAAGCGGGCCTGGCTCGCCGCCTTATTGGTTTCGAAGATGCTGCTGTTTTGGCAAGGCTGCCACGACGGCGGCATGATATAAAAAGATCAGATTTTTTGCTGCCTACCCACAAATAAAGCAGTGCGTGTGTTTGAGAGCATTGTGATGTAGTTCTTTTCCAGCTGGTAAGTAGCCACTAAGCTGGCATTGGTGGTTAATTTCTACATCGTTTAGTATGTACCTAAATGTCGTTTCCGGCCGACTATGTATTAACGAGGTTTGACTGCACATTGCTCGCCATGCAGGTGCAATTCCTTGCACTTGTTCCTGCGAGACCTGCGAATGTGGGCCTAATTTTGTGCCAGCCAAACAGACCACAATTTAGTATTGCGATTGAGCCAAACCACCACAGCAATGGCTGTTTATGTGGCCTCACTGTGCAGCACATTACACTCCTATTGTAATATCACTGCATAGAGCTGTGGGTGATCTGTTGGCCCGATATGTGCCCAAGAGGGACCCAAGACTTTCACAGATCCTGCGAGCAATAGATGGTCCGCGATGGGCAATACTAAAAGGCCTGTACCGATCGCACTACACTAAAGGCCATACAAGGACTAGTGCATTATGCATCCTTGGCACTGTGTTCAGTCATTTGGCACACATCCATGCTTTCAAGCATTGAAAGAGCAGGTGCACGGCAAACTTTTCCATCACGGCGACAGCTGCGCCCAACGTCTGCTATTTGCGCAAGCCGGGAAAGCACAACACGCAAGGAGGAACGCAAAGAAAGTTCAAGCGACCGAGAACTTACTCTCGCCCTGGGAACATTTCTGTCAGCAGGCTCTGTATCTGGCCCACTTCCCACTCCTGAACCTGCAGCAGCTGCCCATCCGAAACACCATCGCGGAAGAACAGGATGCGCTCGGGGACAGTTTTGTTCTCCTCCTGATACTGCTTCAATGATACTGCAGAGACGAGAGAAAGCAAACGTTGCAGGTGAAGCAACCGCAATGCATGACAATTTTAACAGCTCATCCATGCCAAGTCAACAATGAATTGGACGTGCGGTAATGTCAAGTGCTAGCCTGCACGTATGGTGCCTTATCAAAACCAGCAACACTAACAGCTCAATGCAAGAAGGCAAACAAAATTAGAGGAAAAAAAGAAACGGATGTCGTTACAAAATGGAAATGCTTTGTTCTTGCAGGCATTCATGTGCCACATGGCTTGCATCATATTTCATTCAACTTGATTCGCAGAGAGTTCCTGTTCCCGCCAGACAAAATATAAATTATTGCACAGATCACACTTTTATTACGACATCTCTTCATAAAATGCCCTAAACCACTACGAATGATGGTGTCTAGCTGCAAGCAGTTTCTGGGCAGCTCACAAGCAGCCTCTCGTGGAAGCAAAATGAAACAAGTACCTGGAATACCAGCACTAAGTGCAGGCCTCATTAATATTGAGACAATTAACCGAGTGCTGTATGGAGCTGCTGCAATTATCACAGCTGCAGCAGGGCTTTGACTGAGAGAGCACTCACATGCCAGATGAGTCTTGAGGGCACTCCCCAGCTCCTGGTGTGTCTGGTGGAAGCTGACACGAGAATACCAACGTGTCAGGGTCTTGTTCAGGCTGGCTACGAAGCCACCAGCCGAGAGGCCCTTCTGACGGCAATCGTGGTACGTGTCGTACCCGATGCACATCACACCTTGGAGCTGCACGAGATCATGAACACACAAAAAATCACAGCATATCCACGGGGTCAATGATGATGAGTGGGCGAAGCTCCGGAGGGAATCATCGGATCTCCCGCTTAAGGGGACGCTAGCACAAACGCGTTAGAAACGTGCAGTACTCTCTAGTAAGGCAGAGCGGCCACAGCGTCTTACGCAGCCATTTACACATGCCGGAACGTGCACCGCGTTTGCCGACGCCATCACATGACTGCTGAGAGAGTATACCCCCCGCATTCATAAACGCTCCTCGACTTGAACTTGACTTGCCACCGCCTTGGGCAGCGTGTTCGAAACGCGTTGAAGGTAAGGCAGAGAGGCCACAGCGTCTTACACCAGCTTCTTACACGGGCCGTAACGCGCTAGCACAAACGCATTAGAAACGCGCTAGAAACGCGGCCTTTCGTTAATGTTGGGTATTTATTGCCATCGTGGTGCGTGTGTCTATGTGCGCTTCGTGGCGTAGTGGGCTAACGCCGCGCGCTCGGAAGCGAGGGGTCCCTGGTTCGATTCCGCGCTACGGACACAACTTCGGAATTTTTTTTTTCTCATTTTTCTCAGACTGGTTACACACTACTACTACTACTACGACGGGGACGGAACGGGTGCCGCTATAAGGAGCTTCGCTCCAAATACAGGAGGGAGTCGAGACGTGACAGTGTTAGCCAGTATCCAGAGTGAAATCTCCTTGCTACTAGCTTCGTATTAATGTTTTTTTTTTTTTTAGAATAAATAGATTCGAAACATCCCCAGCCATTCGCAACTTGCACAAGGCCATGAAGCATGTGCAAAACAAGTACCGTAATCGGCTGCAGCAGGTCTTTCTGAATGGCTATTCTGAATGCTCCAGTCATAGCTACAATACGAGGGACAATGACACCATTTTCCAGATTTTTCACCACTGTGCGCGCAACTAATAGCAGAAAAATTAAGCGTGACACCGTATGGAATCCGAAACTTCGGTAACTGCAAAATTGGTTGGCAGCATGGTGGCGAACCGTTTTGCCACACTTGCCTTTGTGCGACACAATCCACATGCACACCTTCGTGGCATCTCCGGCAGACATCGAAAAGGTGGAAGTGGTGGAAAGGAGACGGGAGAGGGGCCACAAAGGCGTGCCGTGTGGCGTGCACAGCACAAGGACGAGTGTGGCAAAGCCGCTCAGGACTTTTTTTTCCTGGTTATCACTTTTTTTTTTTTTTTGGCGCAGAAACTTAGTAGCCAGTTAAGTGGCATAGGAGTGTTGTAGTAAGCCATTTACCATTGAACGCAAACAAAAGTTCCCAGTGCAAAGAGTAAAATATACTTCAGTACTCCTTTACAACCTCCATAATGTGATCACTGCTACTCCAGCACTGCATTTAATCCTAGCAAAGATGAAACATACTACGCACACAAGCGAGTGGCGACGCCACCTTGAAGTCCCCGCACCAGCTCACCGTGACGTCGTGGATTTTGACAGTGTCTTCTAGGTCTCAGTCAATTCTTCAGCGGTAAAGGTTGACTACATTGTGCTCTAAAAGACCCCAAGACTGAATATGGCAAAATTTCGCGAACTTTTACTGAGCCAACGTGGCCCAAATACGAAAAGTTACTTCAGAAGTCGTGACGTCACACTGAAGTGCTGACGTTGGGGTTTGCGCGCGAAATTCAAGAGAATTAACTTTGAGCTTCATTTTCTCTTCTAATATTTGACCTATTGCAGTGTCATCCATAGTTAACTATGGAAGAGTCATCGAAGAATACTTTATCAGTCTAAGTTGATTTATTGCTTTGCTTTGGTGTACCTTAACAATGACCTTAGGCATAGAAACAACGGTGGCAACCTAGCAGGCTCAGTACCAGACACATGAAAGGTTATTATAAGCACGGGTGTTCATCGATGGCTTGTCTTGGCACTTTTGGGGGGGGGGGGGGGGGGGTAGAGACTAGGCACGCAGTTGGTAAAGCCACACCACACAGATGTGCAAATACACCAAACCCCGGTGATTCGATCACAGCTGGCACGTATTTCGGTGCGATATGAATTTGTTAACATTCCCCGGCAGAAATACATTGCTCTTAATACGAAAAAAATCGCCTGTTACGAACGTGTTGCCGCACCACTGCGGATCACACAAACGCGTGAGCAACCGGCCCAGACAAGCCGGCACAGCAGGATCTGGGCAGGATCCATAGTCGCCAAGCAACCGGCCACGTCACGCGGCTGTGCAATCTCTCATTGGACCCCACGTCGAGTGGACCGGACCACATCAAAGCCTAGCCGATGCTCTGACCAGCGAGAAAGACGACGTAGACCGCTACAGCAACGACGACGACGGCCAAAACGCTCCCTGCACTCAACGTGCCGAGACGTTCAGCAGCATGCAAAAACATTCGCAAGATCACGTGCGTGCACTTGTATGCCTTCCAGAAGGCGATCGTTGACGATTTGAGAAGAAAGCACACAGGGATTGTATAACCCCGTTGATACGTCTTTCAAGGGACCACGAAAAAAGTCCCACTTTCGCCCGAAAGGCGAAGCAACGATTGCAATAGCAAATTATAGGCAGCTGTATGAAGTAAGGATAGTATTTTGTAAGGATACTTTGTCAACATCGCAGATAGTTTTGAAGATGAGGCCTGCGCGGGCTTGCACTTTGCGCACGTCGCAGCACGCTTTCAAGATACGGCCATGTGATGCGGCAGACGCGCCGTATCGGTAATGTGCCGGTAGCTTGATGCAACGTACAAGCTGGCTGCAGCGCTAAATATACGTGACCGCCACACTCAAACGCAATCTAAGATGCAGGAAAATTGCAGATTGACGACGTATCAAGGGGAATTTAATACATGGAAGTCAATGTAGGGTTCAGGTCGGGACCGCGAAAACACGACGTAGCAGCCCGGAAAATGCAGCAGCATGGAAGCAAGCTATCAACAGGTGTTCCACTATTAGGAATTCTTTTCTGGTAAAAATAAATTCATTGTGATTTTGTGTATGTTTTGATGATATAGCACTGAACTAAACAAATGGTTGCCTACACAAGCACTGCTGCCGAGACCTTCGTTCTTACCGAGGCCACGAAATCACCTACCTGCCCTGAAGCACTACACAAACGGCTTTATTGCCTCCTAAAGCTGGGAACGCTAACATCACCTATGTGAACAGCAAGCACTTCCTTACTGAAGCAGAGAGTGAAGAATACAGCAGCAGCTCGAGAGGGAAGGAAGTGCTTACCGGAATCTCCACAGCCCAAGCTTCTCCACCAAGCTTGCAGTTCATCTGAATAGCCACCTTAGTTGCCACCGACTTCAGATTTTTCTTGTTGCTGATGGTCCTGCCAAGCATCACCTGTGTGTGCACTGCAACAGTAAAAGGGAAGCCCAGTGGTGAAGCTTAGTGAGCAACACAGCAAAAGACATGATGCAAGGAAAAGAACGAGTTGTGTCAAAGTCAAACCACTCACGTCCCATGTCGACACAAGCAACCTTCTTGAGACTGTCATAACGGTCTTTGCGATTGTTGGGGAACACTGCCATCAGCAGCTCAGTGTCCCTGGGAATGTTCTTGAGGCCATTTATGTAGCTGCCTACACGGTCATCATCCAGAGCAACTCTGTAAGCAAACAAACAAACAAACAAAAAGTAAAATATATTGATCCACAACAGCAGCTCTACATTTGGCAGTTAAGAGACCACTGAGCACTAGTGCAGCCCAAATGAACATGCGCCCGCAAGAGTACACCCAAAGGTCACATCAGCACCAGAGTTGCAAACACAGGACACAAACCGTGTTTCATGCCAACTATTGCACCTTTTGAGCACCACCTGACCCATGCTGGAGATCATCTGTCGAAGCTAAAGGTGGCCTAGACTGCTGCTATACCCATCTTTTACTACATTTGCGCATCATAGCATCTTTGTATGCAGGCATTCAGCCTGTCAAAAACCAATGTTTATTCAATAATCATTTCTTTCGCCAACACAGGGTTGTGAGCGAACACAGTTTCAGGCAAACTGACAATCGCGTGACGGGGGCTTTTTTGTGCTATTGTGCCGATACTGTTGGAGTTTCTCGATTATTTTGAACACCTGAAGTTCCTCAACGTGCACCGAAAGCTTGGTATACAAGCACTCTAGCATGCGGCTCTCATAAGTAAAAGTGATGAGAAGGAAGAAAGGAATTCTTGATCATCACCTTGGGAGTCGAAAAACCCACAAAATTTTGTGTTTCAACATGCCTTGCACCATGTCTGACACTACTAGTTCCTTGAGAGTTAAACCCCAAAAAGCACACTAGTTCTTTTCCATAACTGTCACACATACAACGTAAAACACGCAAACCACAATGAGTGGCAACACTTCCCAGTGGTCCCAAAATGCAGACTGTTATCAACAAATTGTGAATATGTTATCACGTGAAAATACTGCTATCAAGTGAAAACATGGCCCCTGGGTTCTTGTCAAACTGTTGCACAGCTTTGAGCCCAAGGAGCCATTCCAAACAGGATGAAATAAAAGCAACTCAATTCAGTTTAATGCAAATAATAAGAAATATCGATACGTACAATTGAGGCTGCTGCATGGTCACTCCCATCGGTGGCCCAACACACATCAGCTCGCGCACAAAGTCCTGAGCATTCTGCATGTCACGACGTGTGCACACAACCACCCACGAACGAATCTGGATTGCTTTGAACATAGTCTTGTCACGCATCTCCCTCGAGAAGTCAGCAGTCATAGGGTTTACATTGGACTGAAAGATGAGTGGGGAAAACATTTTTCAGAATAAAAAGTTGCTGCTATTGACTTTTTCTGCACAAATAGAGGAAGAAAAATGCCATAGAAGTGGGTTAAATAGTCACTGGCCTACAGTTAACTCCTGTTCTAAAAAAGAAGTGCACTGATTCAGATTTCAGGAGACCGAAAAAAAAAAAAAAAAAGGAAAAGGTCTGGACTACTTAAGGGGGGACGCGGGTTCTAGAATGGTAAAAAACCGCCGAAAAATTGATTTTTGGAAAAACGCATTTTAGGAATGTTTGGGCCTTCAAGCAGCTGCCCTCAAATTATTAACCCTGAATTCAATCGGTAAATAGGAAAAAATCGGCTTTCAAAACGCCATGGGAGACGCGAAACAACCTGCGGAAGGCAAAATTTGTTCAAACTTCCCGCGGGCGCAGCCGCCATCCGACCGCCGGCTTCTTGGGCTTGTTTTGTAGCTGTTTCCTTTGTGACATTTTGCGCCAGCTCAAAATGGCGCCGCTCAAGCTGAACGACCGCTCTCGCCGCTTTTCCGAAGGGTGGTTCCGGGCCTCTGATTGGGCGGAGCGCGCGCGCGCAAGGCGAGCCCCCCGTCTCGCGCTTCCCATTGGCTGGCGCGCCCACCGAGGCGGCCATATTGCTTTTTTTTGTCTGTTTTGCGTGCGCCGCCGTATCTCCGTTGCTCCCGGTTTCTCGCGGTCGTCTGCTACGCTTGTGTTCACGCGGCTCGCGCACCGTCTTTTCGTCTTGCGCTCGTCTGAAGATAACGCGCTAATCTTACGGAAAGAAACGAAAGCATCCATCGAACGCACGGCTGAAGATCGCAGACGAAGGCGCGCTACCCGAACGGCCGGAACCACAGCGTCCTAAGCGGCGCATCTAACGTGGCCGTTCATTCTACTGGGCGTATTCTACGGCCCATCTGATGTCATCAGATCGTCAGCCAGCGCATCCAGCGGCACCCAAGACTGTGTTGACATGGCATACCATTCAGCGCAAGACCGCGTTGATACGGCGTACTATTCAGCGCGGTGCGCGAACCGTCGGCACGAGCGGAACGACCGGAACCACCTGTTGCGTCCGAAGCGGCCCATTAACGTCGCCGTCGATTCTACTGGGCATAGCTACGGCCCATCTGATGTCATTGGATCGTCAGCCAGCGCGTCCAGCGGCATCCAAGACCGCGTTGAGTGGGCGAGTCGGCTGAGCGCGCGAGAAGTGCGGCGATCTTGGAAGGAGTCTCTGGCATCATAGTGCGCAACGGACCAGAAGTTCAAGTTGCTAGTCGCAAAAGCTTCGGAAGTCGCAAAATGAGCATCTAGACAGTAGTGATACCAAGGTTAGGCTTTCAAAACGGCACAAGCCAGCAAAGAACCCTGCATATACAGCCCTGGCATGCTGTAGAGCGAAGTGTTGTTGAATGACAATAATCAATTTTGGTCATTCAATAAATAGTCCATAAATGCGCGATTTTGACTTGAACATTGTGTAAGTTTATTTGTCTATGGAAAGGCTACTTTATTATACAATTTTTGTATTCATTTAGCTTGCAGGCCACTGGAACGGGCACATGAAGTGGTAAACGTAGTTTCTCATGCTGGTTTAGGGGCAGTACATGGCTTTATGACAAGCTTTTCCCAGTTTTCTGGCAGGGTACAGTCATATATTTAGTATAGTCATTCTCGTGAAGAATAGAGCTACAAAATGATGTCATTAATATTGCTGTAGCTGGATTCTAGAAAAAGTTTCAGCTGTCTAAACTTCAAATGCGTTTTTCTCAGTTCGATGTTTTTACACACCGTACTCAGCCTTACGGGGCTTTTTTCTATGATGTTGTTGAGTGACAATAACAAGTTTGGTATCAGTGTATCCGTAATGAAATGATCTAGGGGGTGATGCTATTTATGTTACTCTAGCATCATTTTATAAATTACAATCAAAAGTAACAATGGAGTGAAAATAAGAAAAATATATTCACAGTCAATGTTGGTCTCCTTTCTTACCTTTATAATGCTTTCAAACAAATAAAAATAGCTTCACCCCCTAGAGCAAGTCTTTGGCATTAAAGTCATGCTCTTACTTTTTGTCTTTGACAAGGATAAATTGCCAAAAAGCCCCGTAAGAAGTACTCATGAAATTTATTTCCAGATTTTAATACTTTCTGAACTAGAGTAGCTATCAAAAAACTAATTATAGATTTGAAATCAATGTGAAAAATTGATCTAAGCAGTGAAGTTTAGTTAAGATAGAACCAAAACTAAAGAAAATGTTTTTAGAACCCACGTCCCCCCTTATATGTCACATTATCAAACAGACATTCTTCTGGTGTAGACCTTAACTGTGTTCACGATTATATTACCTTCATATTCTCTGCATGAAATGACAATTTTCATCTTGTGCAAGTGGTAGGTTAAACCTCCTGCAGTGCACTTTTGTAAAACACCTGAAGCCTCTGAAGTGTAGTAGCAGCAGCAAGTATGCCATTAGCGATTCTTCATCCAGACAGGCATGCTTCTCATTATGACGCACATCATTATTTTCTCATGAAGGCGTAACCAAGAGGTTGAGCAATCACAGTCAAATTGCCTCGTATGGAGTCATACGAGGCAATTTCAATTTCAACTCTTTCACGCAACTGCAAGAGAGCAGAATAAACTCATCGTGGTGCCTATGGGCATGCAGGCATGTGGCCAATGCAACATCACCCACGACACCAAACAAAAACTAACCACAAGGCATTACAGATTCCATCTGACATGTACAATATGGATTTTTCATTTATATTTAACAGATGCTACATGGATTTCAACTTAATTTAACAGGGGTTATACCAATTTACCTTTAGTGTAATGAACAACACTAACATCTTTCTTTTAATAAACAAGTGAAGAAAAAAAGAAAGTTCAAGTTACCCTGATGTTGTTTCCGTGAATCACTCTTTCAGGCTGAACCTGGCGAGCATCAATTTCAACAAGGCTCTCCGAGAACTTCAGACCCCACTGGCCCATTTCCTTTACGACTTGCTGATTCCTGTAGAAAATCACAAGGTCAGCAAACAGAGAAACTGCAACAAAACTTCCCAAATATCCACATTGCATCTCAATACTTGACAGAGTTGTACAGCATGGGTTGGTAAAAGCAGTTTTTTTTATGACTTCCAAGTGCTTACCACACAATGCCAAGAATTCTAGGACAGGGTTGACCACAACATTAGGGTCGCAACATTGTAAATTCCAACTTATTCAGCACCCGAAGCGTTCAGAGATTATGCCCCTCTTCCAACCTGCAGTTCTTTAACATGCATTTAAATACAGGTGCCCCCACCAAAATGCAGCCCTCTGTGGACAGGAATTTAACATGCAGTATTGTGGTCAGCGCCAGAACACCATGGCCATTTAACAGCCAATCAAACATGCAATAACACATCCAGAGAAACTGCTAGCATGTGTGCCTTACAAGATTCGTAAGCAATAAAGAATGACATATGCTCACTAAAGAGCCGGTCTAAGAAATATGAATGGCTTGTCACAGTGTTCAGAAATTAGGCACCTTTTCCCGCAATCTCAAACCCTGGGAAAATTATGAAACGCTCATCCACACACCTGCTCATGTTCCGCATGAATTCCTGGAGGTTGGCCACACGCTTTGCAGGATCAAGCTTCATCTCGCTGGCCAAGTCCTTCATTATGCTAAAGTTTGAACGAATGTCGTCCGTCAGCCCTGCGATCAGACAGCAAAGAAGCAGGTGACTATTCTCCGCAAGAATGATGAACTGCACAAATCAGGTCATAGCACGTGCAGGCATGTTCAGAACTAGACCACTTTCAGCCGTGATCTGAGGCAGGTATTCTCAGTCATTCACTTTTGGGACGCTATCACTCCCAAGATATTTCGCATGACTAGGCTCAGTCATGCTGGTGTCTACGGGTGGCAGTGTCCAGGTGCTGTACTCTGATGGCATGCTTAGCTCAGTGCCATGAATGTCTCTTTCCATGTGTGTCAATGCATCCGTGGCTAATCAAGCAAAATCTTGAGAAAGTGATTGCATCTTTGAACAAACGAGAATAGCAACCCCGATCTTTACCAAGCCCCATTGTTCAATCGGCACCCATTACACGGGGCTTAGTGCAGAACTGGTGCACAGGGCTTAGTGCAGTTTGTTACATCTTGTTACAATGTGCAGAAGGTAAGCTTTCCACACATGCAAAAGTAAAACTAGAAATGCAGCTCGATTCAAGTACTATTTTTCCACAATTTTGCTCCAACGACCCACGTCCCTCCCCTTTGTACAGGCAAATCAATGCCTGCCGCTCACCAGTGAGGAAGCACAGCTCTGGAATGAGGTAGAGGTTGTCGGTGCGGCCAACCCTGATGTCTCGCTCCCTCGGCCGGCACACAAGCAGAGGCTGGTTCAGATCCCTGATATCCTTCTGGTAGTGCTGCACACAGACGAGACTTGCATGAGGCAGACATGGCCTCTTGCATCAGCAAGCCTCACTTCACACAAAGGCACAGACATGCAAGTAAAGTCCAAAGGCTTGCCGGTTTTGTACAATGCTCATTGCTGTAAACAAGTTACAGGCAGTGTTGTCCACCACCAAATTTCGACCTATACTCCGTTTCATACATCAGTCTGTGGAAGTTACGCAAGAAATACGGCCACCAAAATGTATCACTCCATGCGTTCCGTCTATGCTTTGCTGCGCGTCAGCGGCGTTTGCTCGCGCAAGCTCGCATGTGAGGCTGCCGCGACGGGATGCAAATAAAAAAAACGAAAGCAAATTGAACTAAAACAATGTGTTAGCAGCCGTACGAGTACATGGTTTGTTTGTTTCTAAGGGTAAATTAATTTCTTCGTTCAGAACTGAGCTTATATAAAGAACATTTTCACAAAAATCAGTCAATAAACACCGCACTACTGCTAAGTGGAAACACAGCAACTGCAAAAAGTATCTAGCCTCTACAGCGTTGCACCTGATGTATGAAACAGAGTATAATCTGCACGAAATTCTAATTAGATCATTTTTAACAAAAAAAGGTTCATTACATACCCTTAACCCTTTGAAGGTCACACTTATTTTTTTTACTACAGATTTAAGTTCTTCAGAGTGACTTCTTTGAAGATAAAACGAGCAAATACCGTATAAACTGGAATAGAGGTTGGCCCCCGACTGTCTTGCCCAGACAACTTGGTGTCCTAAAGACTGCTATGTAAGACGAGCAACTTCATGTTTTGTTTTTTGTTTTTTTATTCCCAGGAAAAAAAAATCTATATTCCAGTTTAGGTGGCACTTTAGGTGACAAAGCAACAAACATTTTGTATGGAATTCTGCACATGGATTATTGAATACACGAATAAATCAGCACAATTCATTCTTCTTTGCAAATATAATAAAATTCACACAACTTATTTTAATGTTTTAAATACGCAGCTGAACCACATCTTGAAATACCATATTTTCTCGCATATAACCCGCACCAAAAATTGAAAAAAATTGCTTAAAAAGTGGGGGTGCGGGTTATCTGCTAATATTCACGAAGGGATAGGGTAGGATCGGCTTCACGGCAATGCGCGGCCTGCCGTGTAGAGTCCGCGTGCAGAGTCCGCGTGCCTATCGACATCGACGTGTGTTAAGGCAATAAGAGGCCAACACATGTTACAGCCAGATCCACATCCATAGTCTGGTTAGACGCTTTTTGCACGGTTTTGCAATGAGTCGGGTGCCGTTTCTTGTACGCCCAGTTTGCACAGTTGGCCAGCCTTGTTTAGGCATCACAAGTGTCTCGGCGGCAGTCTTTCATAGTGCTTCAAAAAATGTGCCATAAGGAACAGCTTAGATGGTTCCGAAGACTATTTGAGAGTCTTTGAGAGCGGCGATGAACCCTCGGATGGCAGCAGTGAATCGGACAGCACTGACAACATTGCGACGGTCGTTTTGAAATGAATGTGTTTTGAAAACGAAATCATGACTGCCCGCAGTTGTAACTTCCCAGTCCTAATTTTTTCAGATAAGCGTGCGGGTTACATGCGAGGTTATTTTTTTCTTTTTCGTGGAGTTCAAAGTTAGGGGTGCGGGTTATATGCAAGGGCGGGTTATACGTGCGAAAATGCGGTACTTGCTATCATAATACACTTTCTATCATGTATTCAAGAGATAGACAAGGGGGTTAGATCCCCGCAAAGATGGTGGTGCAGTGGCCTCTGAGCCCCATCCAAAGAAATGACGAAGGACCAAAGGAATGTAAATTGAAGTGGATCATGAGGAAATGCAGTACCGAGGATGCAGAGCCAGAGCAAAAGCAAGGCATGCCGCACAAGCTCCCACAAGTGAACATCAGCAAAAGAAAGCGGAGTGAGAAGTTGCTAGACAATATTTTCATTAAAACCGATTTCATTGCCACAATGCCAACTCAGTACTGCCGATTCCCGCAAGGTGTAGGAAGGTTCATGAACGGGAAACACTCGTACACCCAAGTGCAGCATGAAGCTACAAACGAAATCTATACGAATGTCTCAGAATAAAAGCCAAGCATTAGAAGAAAATTTGTCCTGGCCCGAGGATCAAACGCAAGAATGGCTTTCTCGGGCGGTCGCCCTTCACCTGAGCCAACCAGGAGGCTACAAAATCGCAGAGCGAGGCCAAATTAACTCGAAGCACAGGGACACAGATATGTCCCGAACTTCTAGTTGTCATGGTTAGTTCAGATGATAAGCGACCACCCCAGAAAGGTGGAAAGGCGTTGGTCCTGGTTTGGATCCACGGACCGGGACAAATTCTTTAACTGTGAAGCTTTCTTTCTGAAACGCCCATACGGGTTTCCTTCATAGCTTCGTGCTACACTAGGGTGGATGACAATTTTTCCCTTTGAGGTTTAGCAATGTACGCCTTATAGGTGTTACACAGAAAACGTGTTTACTTACGTCCTTGTAGTACTTGAGATAAGTGATGGGCCCCTCTTTCGTTTCGAACGTCTGCTGCGGGTTCTTTGTCCAGTCAATGTCATCAACACGGTAGGTCTTATTGTTGTACCTGCATAGGGACAAAACAAGCACCAGCAGCAGAGTGAGTACAATGCATGCAACCTCAAGTAACACTAGATGACCCAATGAAAATACGGTTAAAAAAGGAGTCACCTGGTCATGACAATGCAGCCAACGACAGCCTTTACGGCTTCATCCTTGTAGTTGCCGCGAGCAGTCTGCTGCAGAGAGCCAAGAAGGTGGAGAACGTTCTCTGTTCGAAGCACTTTGTGCACTGTGTCCACCACCATCAGGACGCCGCCATCATGCTGACCGACAGCAGTTGTCAGGCCTTCCCAGATTTCTAGCCTGCACACAGCAGAGCCATCAGCACGAAGCAAATACCCATGCTTTGGTCTACTTTAACACAGCTGCTTTCTGTTTTATGCCGTATTCTTTTTGACAAGACAGGGCCAAGAAATATTGGCGAGACCTTGCCTTTTTATTACTGTTCAGCTAATATTTCCCAAGAAATATTGGATACTGCAGACAGCTACAATCTGCGCAACACAACCTATACTAATGCTGTCGTGAAGTCAAGGTTGCATGTGTGACGTCTACACTACGTGGCGATATACGCTGGCATATGGGATGGTTGAACATGAAACGCACCCGCAGACGTGACTGTCACAATATTTAAATGAGGGCGCGCAACCTACATCGACTTTACTTCACAGAGGGTCACCAATTCACGCGACACATTCAGAACAAAATCCATTTATCTTGCCATCAAAACCACAGCTGTCCATCACAATAAAAACTGTCAACTTCCACTTAACTCTACTGCCACTTTCAGGCTTCAATGCAGTGTTGTCTCGCACCACACGCACCCTTTCACTAAACTTTACGTCAACACAACAGTCGAAACTCAAACCCACAATAACACAATCGGCAGGAAAAGCAAGAAAATGTGCTTTCGCGAGAATTTCATTGCTGTGAAACAAGACAGCACAGGCAGGGAACGCATCGCAAAGCGATACTTGACTGTAAAAATGGTGTTAGCCTACATTTTGCAAGCCGTGCTCGGGGCTGTAGAACCGCACTGCTGACAGCACAAAGTGCACCACATGCATGAATCAGCAATGGCAGAACTGCCATGGAGCGGTATTCTGTCGATTGCTTTCGGAGATATCACTTTCACGAGATTTCAGCTATCTCTACACCGGATGCAGCGCAAACTGCGTTCCACGCACGCAACAGCATTTCTCCAGTGCAGGCTATCGCCCATAGATGCCAGCGCTCCCGGTACAGAGCACAAAAGTGATTGTATCTCTTATCACCAAAACTAATCGACCGAGAATTCAGCCACTTCGTGCAATCTACACACAGCAGCACCTAATCTGCACGCAATGCCTGTTGGGGGGTACCGAAATCGGCGTTCTTGAAGTGGGGGACGGGTGTTCTCGGACAATCACTTTCGGAGTCACAATACTGCCCCAGTTCTCAATCATAGCCAGAGGCATGGCTGCCCACGCTGCGGCTGCCATCTCAAGCACCATAGCCCAGTGCATGTCATTGGGACAGATTTTCTTATTTTGCCACAGATTATACACTGTGCTAGGTATACAAAAAGTAATCAGATGTCAATAGAGGGATGCGGCCGCACCTTTTGGAATGGGCAATCAGCAAACTAGACAGTGGCCATGATGTGTATTCGGTGCACGCTATAGCTCCCGGTGCATTGATGTTCTTGTAAACAGAAATGGCAGTGGCTTTGCAAGTACATTGGGACAGCATTCTTGTAATTTAAGTGGAGAGAAAATGCAAGTTGAGCACTTTTTGTACTCTGTTAGCGTTACACACGCAAGCAATATGGGGGCTAATGTTCTGGCAGACTTCTTTGATGCAAGATATAGTGGAATCTCGTTGATACGATCTTCACTGGAATCTGAAAATAAAGCGCATCTGAAAATTGTATCATCCAACGCATTATCCAACCAAATCACATTAGCGGGGAAAGAAAAAGAAACTTATCATCCCGAAAAATGTATTATGCAGAATCGTATCAACGAGATTCCACTGTAGTGAAATTTTGTTGCCAAGAGATACAAAATGCATTGAATCCTATGGGTGTTCATCGGGGATCCAAAATTTTGTTATCTCGAGCCTTGGTTATTGCAGCGTTCAACTGTAAGTCAATACAATTTCAGTTTACCACTAACGTGATAAATTCAGATAAAGAATAATAGAGAAATATTGCTCAGAATCTCACCCGTGACGACTGATTGGCTTTGGACCAGTAGCGTTGAAGAACTGACGTCGGATCTGAACAAACTGCATGCTCTCCAGGTTCCTGCATAAGGGAGCAAAAATAGTATGTGCACTATTAATCGTAGAGCAGAACAAGTCCTACATGCATATCTATGTTTCGAGAGCTTATCCCTCCAATAACAAGAATAATAATAAAATAGAATCTTCACCTGCGCATCTGAGTGTTGAAGATTCTCAGCAGCTCTGGATTGTTGGGCGCAAGCTCCTGGACATGCTTCACGGTGATGCGAATTTGGGCACCATCAGTGCGACGCTGAGAGTACAGCTCTGTGACCTGAAATCAAGTTGGGATCGATATACCTTGGCAAATTTCTCTCGCATTCTATGCCGTTGCCTTGATTTGCAGCATGCACTGGCTGAAAGTGGCAGTAACAGCACTGCCACAGTAAGTAAACCTGTTGCAAATATTTAAAGAATAACAAAATTTGTGGCAAAGGCAGTTATTGAACTATCGATACACAATTAACTTGAACTGCAAACAATGCATGCAGATGACTGAGTTATTAAGGGAAGATGTGGGTTCTAAAATTAGTTTTGTTAATTTTGGTATGAATTGGATGATATTCAAGGGGAGACACAGGTCTTGAAATGGCAAAAAATCGTAAAAAAGGTACATTTTTGGCAAAGTGCCTTTTCACTACGTTTATACATTCAAGAATCCCTCCTTGAAATATAGAAGGTAAATTTAATCGGAAAATATAAAAAAACACGCGCTTATACGGGCCAGGGTGGACGCGAAATTAGCGAAAATTGGCCAAAATGTTCGAACTTCGCGCAGTCGCCATTTGCGAACATGGTGGACGGCGGCCGCCATCTTGGGTTTGTTTAGAAGCTGTTTTCCTTGTGTGCATTTTGCGCCGTTTCAAAATGGCGTCTGCAAGAGGAAATGGATGCTACTGCGTCATTTCTGAAGGATGCATCCGTGCCGCTGGGTCATACCTGAAGTCATCAACCCTGTTCACGCTTGTTCGGCCGCTTGCACCTCAGTAACGTTTGATAAGGTGCCTTTATCGCAGCCCGAACGCTGGAGGGAACCGTCGTCTCAAGGTTACTATGCGCCAAGGGTTTAGCAAGTAAGCAGCAGTGAAATGCATGACGGAAAACGGCTAGGCCTCGCGTGCTCCCAGAGTTGCTGGTGTGCCTGGAGATTCTTCCGGATCGAGTGCCCGACGCAAAACCCAAACGCAACTTGCGTCTCGCGCATGCACAGTGACTTCGACGCTATTTCTTTGGGGCCCCTATTCTAAAACTCTCTAATGAAATTGATGATAACGAGTCTGAACTTTCAGCTCATTGTAACTTTTATTAGCCTAGCAATATGGCAATATGAATTGCATCAACATGTAGCACTGTTCTTGAGCAACAAGTTCATGATATATATGTGGCCACTATGCAAAAGTAACACAGATACTTGTTGTAACATCATGCACAGTCATTGAAAGCAATGCTAGAAAGCTAGCACCAGCCACTTCACATTTCTCTTCTAGATCCTTGTTGATCAGGAGGCACACAAATTGCATCCCTGTGCAAATAAGTTGTGCAGAGTTCATATTAACAAGAAAATGTTCCTTTGCACAAAGTTTATGACCAGAACACTCAATCAGGATCAAATCACAGTGGTGGCTACGTTTAAATGGAGGCGAAATGCAAGAAAGAAATCATGTACTTGTGTTGTAGTGTCATACCAGGTGGTCAAAACTATCCTGAATCGTATCGTGGTTTTGGCACGTAAAATCCCAGAATTCAAATTAACAAAAAATATTTCACACACTCGCACAATTGTGCATTCAGCACAGTCACACCTAGACCTATAGTAGCCCAGGACTGTAGGCAGGGTCTGTTGCTGGCTTGTGCCTCTTTGCAAGCTTGCTCGTCACAGCATTTCTGCTTTTATGATCCTTGTTGCACAAGTGAAACCCACAACGACCGTTACAAGGCATCGATGCACCATTTTGCAAATGCCACATGTGGAGCACTCCAGCAAAGCTTGGCACAGAGCCCGAGAGCCCATACTCCTTGTGGAGTCCCTGTGAAAGCATCACCGCTTTCTTGCCACACCCGGGATACGACAGATAAATCCATGATGGCAAATTCAGTTCCGTGGTGGTTCCACGTCCTCTTTCGTGTCGACGCCTAGCAGCTCAAACTTTTCACTCCGTCCGCGACTGAGAAGCCAGGCACGTTTTCACGTTACAGGCGCTCACTGCGCGCTCGCTACAGTGGAACCTCCCCGGTTTATGCGACGACACGCATTTTACGACGAATTGGTTTGGTCACGCCAAACCCCGTAGAAATAAATGCCTTATAAAACCTCAATTAAACGACGTAATTTTACGCCGACCCCGCCTCGCACGACGCCTCTGTTGGTACCAGCCCTGGAAAAAAAAAGAGAAAACGTTCGAAGCAGATGCAGGGGGCACGTACGCACACTACAGGCAGCTGATAACAGGCGTGCAAACCGTATTATACCCCCGATGGAACGCTACCGCGATTGTAACGAAGAGAGGCAACTTCCAGTCACGCGTAATAAACGAAA